>NC_056731.1:1166921693-1167151693 GCF_019279795.1 Protopterus annectens
TCAGTCAACAAGCGTGTAACACATAGCATCAACCCCCCCACCTAGACAGGTGAAACATACAAACACATGATACAAGTAAACACACCACTGCTTCCCAGACGACAGGCAGGATATTACCAGTGGGAGAGACCTGCCAAGTCTAATCTTGAAACAAAGACATTAATGTCCCTTGTGGGACACCCCAAAAATTAATGATCATCAGAGTCAGTCCCTGTAATTATTTATCCAACCAGGCTGTATACGTACACGGATCAGTAGGTTGTGCAAGCCTGATGAACCATGAGTCGACACAACGTATGACATGGGTCCTGACACGTGGTGAGTGGGCAGTGTGTAGTGGTGTTGTTAGACCCCACCTGCACCCACAGTAAGGATGAGTGCTGTAGAGGAGGGGCAGGTGCGGGAAATATGGGTATGCAATTATGGGCCTAGGCGTGCAGGTGTTGGCTGGCGCAATTGCATTAGGACCACCCTGGGGATGTAAGTAATATTGTGAATTGGGCAGAGCTTACACCCATACCTCTCAACCTCTAAGAGCAAAACCGCTGGACAGAACCTAAACTGTTGGGGGGACAAATAGGGACAGATAGCACATATTCCACTTACAGCCTTAGAAAGCTGATAGAATAATAGGTTATGCATTAGCATGACTCGGTTGAAGGATGTGGGGTCCTAGACCCAATTACTTGTCTGTATTTAATGGCGTCAGTTCCCAGGTATTTGCCAGACAGGTGCAGATTGTAAGAGGAACACACCAATAGTATGAAGCAAACTCTGGACAGGCCGTGGATTCTATACAGCCGACAGGCATACTTATGCCTAATGGGCAGACATTCCCGATATGGGTCCCACCGCAGCACAGTCCAGTTTACATGGCTAAGTATCGTACAACCATATGTGTTGTTGCATAACTCATTACACAACACCTATGAACACATGGTCGCAACACTCCACTGTAGGCATGTAAGCCAATGTAATAGGCATCACAAGGTAGTATTGTAGTCCTCACTCCCACCCAGGGGTGTGAGTGTCCGATGCAAAGACCAAATGCAGTGCATATGCACAACTGTTGTCATAGACAACATGGCCAACTGTGGACCTTCCCTGCAGCCATCCTACACATCCCTGGATAGTCCCCCTACTAACACCCCCCTTTGTGCCCCATGCACACCATGTACCTATCAGCCCCTGTTCCATTTCTATTAATGTCTACGGGTACACGTAGGTGACACCCACTTCCCCCACTATATTGCCAGTATCTGGAACCCCAACCCACATGTAGTATCACACCTGTCCCACAGGACACATGTAACTAACACATGAAGGAACACCACAACCACACTTGGAGTAGCACAGGCTCACCACATTCTGAAACCCCCCCACCTCACTCTCTGTACCACTACATCAACTAGTGATACCAACACCTCTTGTCCTGCCTCACATACAAATCCCAACATCTGACATACCTTCCCTATTGCTCTCCATCCAATTATACCTACGGGCTACTATACAGTTACAATGTCACCCCCATACCTACCTGCCTACTCCTTAGCTATTCACCTCTACTGTACCACACAGGTATGGAATAACTACACCTACCCCGAATACCTGCATGTAACCTATCCAGACCTGTGAAACAGGAATCCTACCACACTTTAAACTGACCTGTTAATGTAAATTATGCATGATTAATGAGGGAACGTAGCTATGTTATGTCTGTTACCCTCCATGAATGTGAACACCCCAGTATTAATTGGGATATGTAGCTAGGGTCAATGTACAGCTCTACACCTCGGGCCACTGCTGACAATGGACAAGCATACAGTCCGACTGTCCCGGTTGACAGATGTGAACAAAATGCACGATGTGTATGCGGGAGTAAGTGGGTGTCAGCCTGTTTGGCCGCCGGTATGTGAGTATCACACTGGTGAAGCAATGTAGAGGCTAACGGAGTGCAAGATGCTGCAACCAGAGGTTAGTAATGCTGTGCTTCGCATACAAACGCATACCTGCCTACAAATGTTATACAGTGCCTAAGTCACACTGTAGCCAACAGCTATTGTTGTGGCCATTAACAAAATAATCTGCACTGCCAGGTTGCAAACCCCGACCCTGCACACTATAGTAGACGTGAGTTCCACTAAGCCATGGCAGATACACATTCAGCTGCTGTGATCACAAGCACATCATCCAGCACAGGTATCCAACAGTATAGGAAATGTATATAATTATGTAGATGTATGTGCGTGTGTATGTACAGATATAATATATATATATATATATATATATATATATATATATATATATATATATATATATATATATACATATATCTATGAAGAATGAACGTCGTGACAATAAAGCATACAAAAAGAATGAGAAAGAAAACAACAGCAACACCTGTATTATGTTGTGCTGTCATCTTATGTCATATCAAGCTGGGCAGGAGTGAGCAAATCATTGCTTCTCAAACCACAGGCAGGATGCTACCAGTGGGAGTAACATTGTCCACCTGCTAAGTCTATCTTACAAACAATTACAGGGTAGTCCCTGGAGGGACTACCCAAAAATTGCAGGTTGTTTGGGCTTCCAACCATTACACAAGCCAGGGCAGGTATGTTCAAGGACTAAATGTTTGGGAGAGCCTGATGATATATGGGTTGAGACAACATACGTGTAGGGTCCCTAATGCTGGGAGAGGGCAATGTGTGGAGGTGTGTTATGGCTGGGATAGCAACTGGAGAATGGATGGTTTGTGTGTATGTGGAACTCAGGTGGGGTGGAGGAACCATGGGTATGAAATATGGAGCCAGGCGTGTCAGGGTTGGATGGTCTGGTTCTAATTGGACCGCCTCGTGGAGGTCAGCGAGTTCGTTACAAATATATATGGATAAACACATACATACATCTATATGTAAAAGCACATTCCCTGTACCACATTCATTCTTTTGCAGACATAAATGGCACGAAAGTTCCCCTACAAACCTCGACAGTAGATAGAATAATAGGTTGTGCATAACCATAAATGTAATAGGCTCATAGGTAGGTACTAGGCTATCTGCCAAAGGGCATTTATAAGCCTAGCCAAGGTGTGTCGGCTCACGCTGCCCCATTGATCAATTTACTGGGTCTCTGTCAAGCAAAGCTATTGAATTGATCCCAGTATGTCCCTATCTTTGACCCCCCCCACCCCCAATTATATTTGGCTTTGGCTAGACTTCTTACATTGAGATTGAGAGGTTGAGAGGTATGATTCTCGTATATGGTTAGTTGTGTTGTTTGGCCTGTAAGGCTGAAGTCATGACTGAATGGAGTCCTGAACAGTCTGCATACTTGGTTAACAGATGTTAAATAAACATTTATTCATAGTCCATTACAGAAAAGACGGTGACCCCCTTCTCTGCACTGTGACTTATATATCCTGACTCAATTTCATGCCAAATGCATGGCCTTTGTAACAGTGCAGGCCTTACTTAGACTGTCGTGAAATGCTTGTCATATATATATATATATATATATATATATATATATATATATGTATATATATATATATATATATATATATATATATTTATTTCTTTGCAACATTTTCACGATTCTGCTGGGATATAAGCTTCCATGGGAAAATAAGCTGTTGTTTTGTTTCCGTTGTATATTGCAGTACTATAGTATTAGACTTACAAGAAGATAGAGGGAAGGGACAAATCTGCAATAATTCAGAGTTGTGTAATTAGTTTCAAAGTTAGTGCTGTTCTCAAAAAAATAAAATGTAAGGGCTTTCCCATTATGAAATATTTGAATCATTCCTGTGATTTGCCAGCTACGTCAACGCCAATCACTAAACCGGTCTTATTTTTAATATAATGTTGCTGAACCTGTACATCATTGGTTTACATGTGTAACATGTGCGTTATCATATAGTCATAGTTATTAATTTATTTTAGTGTCTTGTTAACTGGAGTATTGAAGTAATGAAGTATAGAGTCTAATCTTGAAATAAAGACATGTGTGTCCCAGGTAGGACAACCCAAAAATTGGAATAGTGCCCTATTGGTCACTCATTTCACCAATGTTTGTGACTAAAAGGTTGGGATGTCTGAGGATACTTGGACTGAGTCAACCCATGGGATGGGTCCACAGGAGTAGGGAGTGGCCAATTTGGACTGGCATGGATACACTGTGTTGCCAAATGGAGAATGGACGACTGATGTGTCAGTGAAGTGTTCGGGTGAGTGTTTGGGGAACTAGGATCCATGGGTATATGGGTATATATGCAAATGAAGCAGCACAGCAATAGTGTAGTGGTTAGAGCACCTGCCTAACAAACAGGCATTCCCGGTGTGAGTCTCACTGCTGCACATACCATTTTCCATGTGAAATCTGTATATGAACATATTTGTAGATCTTTTTGCCGTAAAACCTACATAATAACATTTAAATGTGAACTGCAGTACTGCATGAAATGCACATGTGAAGTGTCAGTGTCATAATGAATTTAGGCATTAGTAAGCAGGTTTAAGGACAAATAAGCAGTAGTAAGCGTGTTTAAGTGCGTTTGTGTGTGGGTAAGCACTGCTAAAGTCTCGTTACAGTTTCTTATACTCAGTTACCTGCTGAATTGCTTAACCTGTATAGGCATTGCTTAGTTCCACGCAAACCCATGCAACCTTGCTTACAACTGCTTAAGAGTGCCTCAATCACTCAATAGCCAATGTCCCTTGTTCTGCTCAGCAACAAAATAAACTACCTCTCCAAGGCTCGAACCCAGGACCCTGCACGCAATACACAAAGTGATTTACCACTAAACCATGGCAGATATACATAACCTGAAGTTTGCACAAACATATCCTGCAGCACAATCAGTCAACAGTACAGGTAATGTATTATTATCAAGCCACATAACCTGTTAATGCAAGAAGTCTAGACAAAGTATTCCACACTGTGGGTACAATAGGGATATATGTCAACTAATGCTCTGTTACACTCAAAATATTGCTAGTTACACAGTTATATGTATTAGAACACATATGTAGAAGTAGATGAAGTCTGAAACACAAAAGTGTTGCCACTAGTTACTGACTTCAATGCTGCAATCATCCATGACAATTGCCAAGTGAATAAGGAACAAGCCAAAACATGAGCTGAACATGCATGGACAAATGGACAGATATATCTGTAAATGTATACAGATAGACAGCTATATGTAGATATATATATTAATGTATGACTCACAAATCATAAAACAGCACTTGTATATAGGTACATACATATGTTCATATGTATATATATATATATATATATATATATATATATATATATATATATATATATATATATATATATATATACAGATGTATATATCTATAGATACATACATATATATACATATACATATATATATATATATATATATATATATATATATATAGATATAGCCATATGAGATATATATAGGTACATATACACACACAAAAGGTATCAGTAGCCATACATATGTAGAAGTAGTGTGCAAGTACTGGGTGCAAAGTATATCCCTCAGCCACAAGCCCTTCAACTGGTACCTGCGAAATGTGTAGTGTGACAACCATTCCCACAAATGAGAATACCAACATTAAACACATACCCACCCACAAATCAAAGGACATGACATGACACACAGGTATGCATACATAGATAACCTTTATTCCTGCACTATACAATAATGTATGCCAATACTGACACCACATAAGGTTTGAAATATGTAATCAGTCATGAATGCAAGGCCCATACAAAATAGAAGATGCAAGCAATGTGTACATATACCATACTATGCTGTATAGGCCAATGCTTTCAATTAGTACAACAGTAGGAACAGGATTTGCCTTCAGGATACGTAACAATCAACAAATACAGATGTAGTTCAGCAGCCTCCAATTACACGCTGTAGATAAGCCCTAGGGGGAAAGGTAGCACTTGTGTTAATGTCACAGTATCTTGTACATATCATTGCTTAACCTAACACCTCACTATCACACTGAATGACCCTCATCTTAACAGTTATATCACTGGAAAGGTGCCATAGCCTAGGTTAATGGCATAGAAGCCTCCCCCATAAAAGGCTGTACAAGGGCAAGGAACACTGTGTACCACACGCTTACCTCAGGAGTGTACAAGACCTCAAATGTGTTCACCAGCTGTTGCCCCCATATATATGGACATGGCCCAACATTTGATGTGGGAGTCCATGACATGACTGGGATGATAGCAGTAATGCTAGCAGTAAATAATGATAGGCCATTACCTAACAACCCTTGCTGTATCACAGCAGGACAAAGACTGGCATAAATGTGGAGAACAGAGGCAGGAACATAGGGCCATATTTGCATTATTGCTGTTGCACACCCTGGAAATTGCTGGTGTTACAAGATTTGTTTCAGCATTCCCTTATGTAGGGATATGACATTGAAATACAAATGGATGTAGCCATGTACTGATAGCACTCAACAGATAGAATGCCACAGATATATTTGGGACAACACCTGTGTGGTGCACAGACAAAACCTAACAGCCAATCACCCTGGTATCATACGGATATCCACAGGTGAGAGCTATGTAGATAGACAACATTCCATGAAAAAGTACCATGTACACAGAAACCCTGTAAGAACAGCAAGATACATTTCACACAACAACACTACTCACGCTGTCTGTAGGTCTGGAACCTTACCCAAATGTGGATTTGGCCTGTGTCTGCAGGTTCTGCTGTAAGAGGTATTGCTACCTGCTGTTTGTAACACTGATGTCCACACACAGGAAGGATGTCTTCCATACTGTAAAGGTGAAGGAACTACGCTCACAGAAGGCAGCAATATATAGTGCAGGGTTGCCATGACAATGGTTATCTGAAGTACTACACAGCAGGCTGCATGCAATTAGCAACTGGTGAACACTGACTGGTGCAGAGGACACCACCTGATCATGTGCAATACCAAAAAAAGCATGCTGCAATCTATTCAAACCAGTTCAATCACTCTACTGGAGAGAGTGAGATAGAGAGAGAGAGAGAGAAAAAAAAAATCACATCAAGAAAGTTCACAAGGTCATGGATAGATGGTGGGGTGAGACATTGTAACTCATACAAAATGTTATGTCCATGCATAAGGACAGGGTGGGACAGTTGCGACAGCCATGTTGACGTATGCCAGCAACACCAGCAGCTGCAGGTTGCCGTGGACGTCCGAACAGTCACAGCCGCTCCCGTAGTGGCAGTACCAGCCCCAGCACAGTGGGGGGGGGCTGTCCACAACCCATCAGAGCAGATTACATGTACATGGCCCTGGCCAGTCCCAGGAGGGACCTGGATCCAGAGGATGTCTGTCAAAATCGGGGGTCAGTACTCGGTCTGGCTCTGTACCTGATACTGTCTGTAGCACCCCTGCCAGGCACAGGTCCCATGTCTATGGCTGGAGATGGTGAACTGCAAACCCTGCCAGGTACAGTCTGCAGCTGTCCCACAATTCCCTGTATAGGGCAGCCACATGGAGGAACTTTGTGCATGCAGACACACACACACACATAAACAATGAATCTAGGGCAACCACATACCTGCACACATGACATCACCAGTGGCCCATAACAATACTCAGCCCCCTCGCACACACACACACACACACACACACACACACACACACACACACACACACACACACACACACACACATGCTGTCAATTGTATGGCTCAGCCTAGGCCTCTGGCAAAACAACAACACACCCTGTGCATATGATGATACCTGTGCCGCTGCCTGACATCCGTAACATCGATGCAGGGACAGGCTAACATGGTTCTGATGCACAGGGTGACTGTACAACAGTGTAGCAATGGAATGATGTGTAGCATGTTGTCAGCAATAAAGTGAAATGCTAATCACTTGGAAGGTGTAGCTGTGCAGCCATGATGCATTCTAGCTTTAATTAACAATGTTGTAATGTTGTCACCAGTATCTGTTCAGATTGTGTTGTGTTTGTCCATGTGCCACATGGCTGATGGGTGCAGTGGCGTCAGCAGGCCTTCTACAGTGGACACCAGTAAGTGTAGTGGGTGGTACACATGCCATGGCTGGGTACAACACACAGTGCCTTTGGTTAGGATGCAGTACAGATACAGGACTGTACACATGGGGGTATGTCCCCATGCAGGTAACACATCTGTTGCACATGTAATCCCACCAAGACAGCATAGGCACAACCACACAGTGATATATATGTGGTCTGCAATGCGGATGGCATTGAACATGCTAACAGCAGGGTGTATGTCCCTCTCCACACTCTACTGTGATCCTCACCTAAGTAATATGTGTGTGCCAATGCCGGTGGCATAGCCCTACCCTTAGGAGAGTGTGAGGTGCTCAACTACTGTGAATGGTGTAGACAACAACTAACAACCTGATTACATACACTGTACAGTATTACAGACAGCTATGTGGGGGATAGATGCAACAGTTACTGCAATTATGGCAGTCATGTCCACAACAGCCAAACCCAGTGAGTTATAGCAACCCCAGTAGTGCTGCACACCTCAACAGTGTGGAGGAGGGCATTGACACATCTATGACCTGTGAAGAACTGTATGCTCATGGGATGGCACCTGTGGTATGTTGGCATATGCCAAGCAGTCCTTGTGGAAACATATCCTGTGAATGGAGGTAGATCCCTTAACAACTACACACATTCCTACAAGCGGGATGGTGTACAAAAGCCTGCTATGATGTACATAGGCATTGTGCACCTCCTAACCCTCATCTACACCTGTCATGATTGGGTTGAGGAGGTATACCAGATTCAGGTTGTATTTTCTGCCTTTGACAAGTCCAACATTGGCAGGGTCCCATGTGTTGAGATAACCAGTGACATTGACCATGGGTTCATTGTTGGTATGTTCCATGTCCCTGCAGACCACGGTCATCAGGCTACCGGGTGGTAGTTCCCAGCTGACATGGTGGGTTTGTGGATGTCCTTGCCAACGTCGGTGAAACCATTGTTAGGTGTAGGGCTATTGGATTGTATGAAAGATCCCAGCTACTTACTGCACCTGCCCAGGGGGTTCCCTCAACCATGACATGTCACTTGCCCATACTTCATGATATGTTAGTAATGCCAGCCTTACATCCTACAGGTGGGATGGAGTACTGTTAACATGTACTGCCCTTGTCGTGTAGGGTCCTGCTTATGGGATCTCCTTAGGTTGGTATTGTATTGCAGACCAGACGTATTTGGCTGGGGGGGGTTCCTATCCATGCCAGATGTATGTTGTTTGGGTCTCTCAAACCCATCGGTGGTGCATCTGGACATATATGTCGTGGTTATGTTCCCATTTCCATATATAGATATATGTCGATATATGCCTATATTGATATATATGTGTTCACTTTTGACAGGGGGACAATCATTCCTTTGAACGTCCCTTTCAGCAAACAGAAAGGACTAACCCGTCATTTCTTACTTCACCACAGTTAAGAGAACTGCAGTTCTACAGGCACCTTCGCTGACACTCGAACTGCAAGTTGGAATACATATCATACTGGCGGTGGGCATGACTCCCTGCACCCACCACCGGGGGGCTGGGCCCCCCACAACCCCCCTACTGTGATATATGAACTCCTAGTGTGCACTACAGTGGGGATAGGCAATTATTCCCCATGGGTTGAGACAACATACGACATGGGTCCCGTGAAGTGGAGAGTATGCAGTGTGTAGTGGTGTGTTCAGACCCGACCTGTACCCATAGTAAGGATGGGTGCTGTAGAGGAGGTGCAGACAGGGGAACTATGAGTAGCTACTTATGGGTCTAGGTGTGCAGGTGTTGGCTGATGTGGGTCCAGGGAAGTAAGCAAAAGTGTTCATTGGGTAGAGGCATCGCCCATCAAGCAGCCACACCCGCTACTAGTCGCACTGCAGCAAAGTCTAATCTACATGGCAAAGAATGGAATAACCAGATGTAGAGGTAGATATGTAGAGGTATGTGTGTGTATAATTACCCATAGCTACATGGAGATATACCTCTCCTCTCTGTAGTACAAATGTATACATACAGAGACAGAATACATAAACATGCCCACATATAGATATATACATATGCCCATACCCACATATAGATATATACATATGCAGACACCCATACACCCATATGTCGTTTTATATATATATATATATATATATATATATATATATATATATATATATATATATATATGTAGACAGCAATATATAAATATATACATGTATGCATACAAATACAGATATATACATATATATGTGTATAGATATGTAGAAATATATATGTATATATGTGTGTAAACACACACACATATATATATAGCTAGGGTATTAATTGAATCATGTATGTAAATCACATCTGTTAACCGGGTAAGTCTGGCTGAGCTTTTGGCTCATTTACAGCAGAGACCCAGGGAGAAAAGCACCTCAGGACTAGAAAACAATTTGTTAAATAGTAGTATATAGATATATATATATATATATATATATATATATATATATATATATATATATATATATATATATATATATATATATATATATATATAGATATGATACACCAGTTAAGGATTACATATGTTCACAGGCCATGCCAATGGGGTTGAGGGGTTCAGTCAACAAACGTGTAACACGTAGCATCAACCCCCCCCACCTAGACAGGTGAAACATACAAACACATGATACAAGTAAACACACCACTGCTTCCCAGACTACAGGCAGGATATTACCAGTGGGAGAGACCTGCCAAGTCTAATCTTGAAACAAAGACATTAATGTCCCTTGTGGGACACCCCAAAAATTAATGATCATCAGAGTCAGTCCCTGTAATTATTTATCCAACCAGGCTGTATACGTACACGGATCAGTAGGTTGTGCAAGCCTGATGAACCATGAGTCGACACAACGTATGACATGGGTCCTGACACGTGGTGAGTGGGCAGTGTGTAGTGGTGTTGTTAGACCCCACCTGCACCCACAGTAAGGATGAGTGCTGTAGAGGAGGGGCAGGTGCGGGAAATATGGGTATGCAATTATGGGCCTAGGCGTGCAGGTGTTGGCTGGCACAGTTGCATTAGGACCACCCTGGGGATGTAAGTAATATTGTGAATTGGGCAGAGCTTACACCCATACCTCTCAACCTCTAAGAGCAAAACCGCTGGACAGAACCTAAACTGTTGGGGTGACAAATAGGGACAGATAGCACATATTCCACTTACAGCCTTAGAAAGCTGATAGAATAATAGGTTATGCATTAGCATGACTCGGTTGAAGGATGTGGGGTCCTAGACCCAATTACTTGTCTGTATTTAATGGCGTCAGTTCCCAGGTATTTGCCAGACAGGTGCAGATTGTAAGAGGAACACACCAATAGTATGAAGCAAACTCTGGACAGGCCGTGGATTCTATACAGCCGACAGGCATACTTATGCCTAATGGGCAGCCATTCCCGATATGGGTCCCACCGCAGCACAGTCCAGTTTACATGGCTAAGTATCGTACAACCATATGTGTTGTTGCATAACTCATTACACAACACCTATGAACAATTGGTCGCAACACTCCACTGTAGGCATGTAAGCCAATGTAATAGGCATCACAAGGTAGTATTGTAGTCCTCACTCCCACCCAGGGGTGTGAGTGTCCGATGCAAAGACCAAATGCAGTGCATATGCACAACTGTTGTCATAGACAACATGGCCAACTGTGGACCTTCCCTGCAGCCATCCTACACATCCCTGGATAGTCCCCCTACTAACACCCCCCTTTGTGCCCCATGCACACCATGTACCTATCAGCCCCTGTTCCATTTCTATTAATGTCTATGGGTACACGTAGGTGACACCCACTTCCCCCACTATATTGCCAGTATCTGGAACCCCAACCCACATGTAGTATCACACCTGTCCCACAGGACACATGTAACTAACACATGAAGGAACACCACAACCACACTTGGAGTAGCACAGGCTCACCACATTCTGAAACCCCCCCACCTCACTCTCTGTACCACTACATCAACTAGTGATACCAACACCTCTTGTCCTGCCTCACATACAAATCCCAACATCTGACATACCTTCCCTATTGCTCTCCATCCAATTATACCTACGGGCTACTATACAGTTACAATGTCACCCCCATACCTACCTGCCTACTCCTTAGCTATTCACCTCTACTGTACCACACAGGTATGGAATAACTACACCTACCCCAAATACCTGCATGTAACCTATCCAGACCTGTGAAACAGGAATCCTACCTCACTTTAAACTGACCTGTTAATGTAAATTAAGCATGATTAATGAGGGAACGTAGCTATGTTATGTCTGTTACCCTCCATGAATGTGAACACCCCAGTATTAATTGGGATATGTAGCTAGGGTCAATGTACAGCCCTACACCCCGGGCCACTGCTGACAATGGACAAGCATACAGTCCGACAGTCCCGGTTGACAGATGTGAACAAAATGCACAACGTGTATGCGGGAGCAAGTGGGTGTCAGCCTGTTTGGCCACCGGTATGTGAGTATCACACTGGTGAAGCAATGTAGAGGCTAACGGAGTGCAAGATGCTGCAACCAGAGGTTAGTAATGCTGTGCTTCGCATACAAACGCATACCTGCCTACAAATGTTATACAGTGCCTAAGTCACCCTGTAGCCAACAGCTATTGTTGTGGCCATTAACAAAATAATCTGCACTGCCAGGTTGCAAACCCCGACCCTGCACACTATAGTAGACGTGAGTTCCACTAAGCCATGGCAGATACACATTCAGCTGCTGTGATCACAAGCACATCATCCAGCACAGGTATCCAACAGTATAGGAAATGTATATAATTATGTAGATGTATGTGCGTGTGTATGTACAGATATAATATATATATATATATATACATATATCTATGAAGAATGAACGTCGTGACAATAAAGCATACAAAAAGAATGAGAAAGAAAACAACTGCAACACCTGTATTATGTTGTGCTGTCATCTTATGTCATATCAAGCTGGGCAGGAGTGAGCAAATCATTGCTTCTCAAACCACAGGCAGGATGCTACCAGTGGGAGTAACATTGTCCACCTGCTAAGTCTACCTTACAAACAATTACAGGGTAGTCCCTGGAGGGACTACCCAAAAATTGCAGGTTGTTTGTGCTTCCAACCATTACACAAGCCAGGGCAGGTATGTTCAAGGACTAAATGTTTGGGAGAGCCTGATGATATATGGGTTGAGACAACATACGTGTAGGGTCCCTAATGCTGGGAGAGGGCAATGTGTGGAGGTGTGTTATGGCTGGAATAGCAACTGGAGAATGGATGGTTTGTGTGTATGTGGAACTCAGGTGGGGTGGAGGAACCATGGGTATGAAATATGGAGCCAGGCGTGTCAGGGTTGGATGGCCTGGTTCTAATTGGACCGCCTCGTGGAGGTCAGCGAGTTCGTTACAAATATATATGGATAAACACATACATACATCTATATGTAGAAGCACATTCCCTGTACCACATTCATTCTTTTGCAGACATAAATGACACGAAAGTTCCCCTACAAACCTCGACAGTAGATAGAATAATAGGTTGTGCATAACCATAAATGTAATAGGCTCATAGGTAGGTACTAGGCTATCTGCCAAAGGGCATTTATAAGCCTAGCCAAGGTGTGTCGGCTCACGCTGCCCCATTGATCAATTTACTGGGTCTCTGTCAAGCAAAGCTATTGAATTGATCCCAGTATGTCCCTATCTTTGACCCCCCGCCCCCAATTATATTTGGCTTTGGCTAGACTTCTTACATTGAGATTGAGAGGTTGAGAGGTATGATTCTCGTGTATGGTTAGTTGTGTTGTTTGGCCTGTAAGGCTGAAGTCATGACTGAATGGAGTCCTGAACAGTCTGCATACTTGGTTAACAGATGTTAAATAAACATTTATTCATAGTCCATTACAGAAAAGACGGTGACCCCCTTCTCTGCACTGTGACTTATATATCCTGACTCAATTTCATGCCAAATGCATGGCCTTTGTAACAGTGCAGGCCTTACTTAGACTGTCGTGAAATGCTTGTCATATATATATATATATATATATATATATATATATATATATATATATATATATATTTCTTTGCAACATTTTCACGATTCTGCTGGGATATAAACTTCCATGGGAAAATAAGCTGTTGTTTTGTTTCCGTTGTATATTGCAGTACTATAGTATTAGACTTACAAGAAGATAGAGGGAAGGGACAAATCTGCAATAATTCAGAGTTGTGTATTTAGTTTCGAAGTTAGTGCCGTTCTCAAAAAAATAAAATGTAAGGGCTTTCCCATTATGAAATATTTGAATCATTCCTGTGATTTGCCGGCTACGTCAACGCCAATCACTAAACCGGTCTTATTTTTAATATAATGTTGCTGAACCTGTACATCATTGGTTTACATGTGTAACATGTGCGTTATCATATAGTCATAGTTATTAATTTATTTTAGTGTCTTGTTAACTGGAGTAATGAAGTAATGAAGTATAGAGTCTAATCTTGAAATAAAGACATGTGTGTCCCAGGTAGGACAACCCAAAAATTGGGAATAGTGTCCTATTGGTCACTCATTTCACCAATGTTTGTGACTAAAAGGTTGGGATGTCTGAGGATACTTGGACTGAGTCAACCCATGGGATGGGTCCACAGGAGTAGGGAGTGGCCAATTTGTACTGGCATGGATACACTGTGTTGCCAAATGGAGAATGGACGACTGATGTGTCAGTGAAGTGTTCGGGTGGGTGTTTGGGGAACTAGGATCCATGGGTATATGGGTATATATGCAAATGAAGCAGCACAGCAATAGTGTAGTGGTTAGAGCACCTGCCTAGCAAACAGGCATTCCCGGTGTGAGTCTCACTGCTGCACATACCATTTTCCATGTGAAATCTGTATATGAACATATTTGTAGATCTTTTTGCCGTAAAACCTACATAATAACATTTAAATGTGAACTGCAGTACTGCATGAAATGCACATGTGAAGTGTCAGTGTCATAATGAATTTAGGCATTAGTAAGCAGGTTTAAGGACAAATAAGCAGTAGTAAGCGTGTTTAAGTGCGTTTGTGTGTGGGTAAGCACTGCTAAAGTCTCGTTACAGTTTCTTATACTCAGTTACCTGCTGAATTGCTTAACCTGTATAGGCATTGCTTAGTTCCACGCAAACCCATGCAACCTTGCTTACAACTGCTTAAGAGTGCCTCAATCACTCAATAGCCAATGTCCCTTGTTCTGCTCAGCAACAAAATAAACTACCTCTCCAGGGCTCGAACCCAGGACCCTGCACGCAATACACAAAGTGATTTATCACTAAACCATGGCAGATATACATAACCTGAAGTTTGCACAAACATATCCTTCAGCACAATCAGTCAACAGTACAGGTAATGTATTATTATCAAGCCACATAACCTGTTAATGCAAGAAGTCTAGACAAAGTATTCCACACTGTGGGTACAATAGGGATATATGTCAACTAATGCTCTGTTACACTCAAAATATTGCTAGTTACACAGTTATATGTATTAGAACACATATGTAGAAGTAGATGAAGTCTGAAACACAAAAGTGTTGCCACTAGTTACTGACTTCAATGCTGCAATCATCCATGACAATTGCCAAGTGAATAAGGAACAAGCCAAAACATGAGCTGAACATGCATGGACAAATGGACAGATATATCTGTAAATGTATACAGATAGACAGCTATATGTAGATATATATATTAATGTATGACTCACAAATCATAAAACAGCACTTGTATATAGGTACATACATATGTTCATATGTATGTATATATATATATATATATATATATATATATATATATATATATATATATATATATATATATATATATATACATATATGTGTATGTATATATATATATATATATATATATCTATATATATATATATATATATACAGATGTATATCCAGACTCTGCTACACTTTGCTGTGAAGGAAAGGTTAGTTTGCTGTTATTTTTTGTATTTCTGTATTGCCTTTCTATATTTTGAATACTGTAGTTTGTTTTCTTTATCTTGTGTTTTGCTTGCATTCTATTTTAAACAGCATATTAAAACTTCAAAAGAGACCACAGCTCTCTCTGTTCTGAGTCAAGCAGAAATAAGAACTGATTAATTAAGGACTCATTCATAAGACAGAAGAGGTCACTTAAGGTTAATCACTTGTTAACAGAGGGGGTGGAGCTAGGAACTAAAATTTCTATTTAAGGAGTAAACTAAAACATTTCAGAGCTTTACCAGAAAGGCTCATCCAGACTCTGCTACACTTTGCTGTGAAGGAAAGGTTAGTTTGCTGTTATTTTTGTATTTCTGTATTGCCTTTCTATATTTTGAATACTGTAGTTTGTTTTCTTTATCTTGTGTTTTGCTTGCATTCTATTTTAAACAGCATATTAAAACTTCAAAGAGACCACAGCTCACTCTGTTCTGAGGCAAGCAGAATTTCTTCCTCCCACACACCCATCTAAGTTGTCTTGTTGAATACCACTGTCTTTCTAGTTGCCGCCTCTTATGTTAATCTGACCATATATCTAATTTCTCTCTTCTTTCACTGCCTTATGTGACTAATCTCAAAACCACCACTTTTGAAATCCCACCCTTCAATTATTTAAATTTATTGGCCATCCTACAGTATTTCATAGTACCAAAATACAAAAGTAACCACCCTTTCAGTCCATCTTGCTGTTTTAAAAATAGTAACTCTCCACTAAACCTTAACTTTTAAACAAGTAAAACTCAAGTTACCTACTTTCATATCTAACTTCTCTAGTGCACACTGCAGAGTGCATTCTTTTCAATCTTACCTTTAAGCATCCCTGTTACTAGCACTTTCTCTAATACCTAAAAGATCATCTCTACTTGACTCCAAGTAGACTATTCTCTATCTGTTAAACCTAGCACTTGCTCCTACAGTACTTATTACCTTGATACGGCACTCTTATAGATAGCACCCCAAAAGGCAAAACCCCATTTCTCGGTCACCCACATCCCCGGAATCTCTTTTAAAGTTTTTTGTCTAGTCCTTCTAGCATGTCGAGGATCAGTTGCTAGTGTCCTCTCCTGCTCAGCTGGTGAACCTGGGAATATTGAGGCAATGTTACAATTGCCTCATGTACACAGACAACCCTCTCCTCCTCCCACAAAACACAAATACATGCGAGAGATGCAACTATACGGCCAAACTGGAGGCTGAGCTCTCTCAACATAGGACTGGCAAGACCAGTCAGGAGGAGAAGGTTACCACACACACTATAGACCCAGTCTCACATAGTACCATCACAACCTCAAATCATACACATAAACACACAAAGACATACTCGGCGGCTCTGAGCAAAGATCTACCAAAACAGCAGAGGCCACCAAAGCAGACACCCAAACAACCACCACCTCAGAACACAACACCTGCAACACATAGACCTCACAGTCAGAGTGTCAAACAGTCACAGCCCTTAAGGCCAAACACAATGCCAGACACACTAGTCATTGGTGACTCCATAGTCAGACACACTGACGTCCGCTCACCAGACTGAGTAAGGAGAAGGTCACAGTAAGCTGCCTGTCGGGTGCTAGAATCCGCCACATAACGCAAGCACTCAGGTCTCTCAACAGCAGGTACAAATCACGACTCAGTCATTGTCCACGCTGGTGTAAATGACCTGAGACGTACCTCCTGGACTACATGAAAAGAGACATTGAGGAGCTCTCTGATTATGTAGCCCAGGCAGGTATGACCCTGACCTTGAGCAGTATCCTACCTTCACCAAGAATGATGCCACAATACAGAGATAAGATGATCAGCTTTAACAATTGGCTTAAACTCTGGTGTCATTCAAAGGGGATCCAATGTCTGTCTGCCTGGGATGACATGCTGGACAAGCCACGCTGCTTCAAAAGGACGGCTTGCACCTGTCACCCTGGGATTCGGATATTGGCAAAGGCTCTTGCCACCCCATAGTGCCTTTTAGGCAAGGCTCAAATTCTAAACCTACCACCCTAGAACACAAAAAGGAAAAAACTAAGGGTAATGCTGCTCAATGCCAGAAGTCTAAATCTCAAAATGCACTTTTCGAGGCCCTTCTCAGTATGGAGAACATCGATGTCTGTGCAGTGACAGAAACCTGGTTCAAGGCTCCTGAGAGCACCCCAGCACTATCAGGTTTTACCTCTTATCATGCTCCGCCCCAAAATCCGGACAATACCAAGAAAGGAGGGTATCCATATTCATCAAAGACACCCACACCTCAAGACTGGTGGCAACGCACGATGCATCGGAGACCATCCAGGTGCAATTAACCATAGGCAAGACTGCTCTGCAAATTGTAGCATGTTACAGGCCACCCTCACAAACTCAGGAACCTCACATGGCCTTCCTGAAAACACTAGAGGATAAATGTATCACCAAACACCATCATACTAGGTGACTTCAATTACCCTAATATAGACTGGGAACACTACTCAAGCCCAAACACCCTAGCCCAAAAGTTCCTGGAATTCATAAACTCAAATGCCATGGAACAACTAGTCACCATCCCCACAAGAGGAGAAAACATACTTGATCTCATCATCACGAACATGGGAGCACAATGTTCAACACGAAGTATACCCCTCACTGGTGAGATCAGATCACAAACTAATCTCGCTGGAGGTCCTCATCCCACCCCACCTGAAATAAAAGACCACAGTAAAGAACTTCTCGAAGCCGACTTCACACTTCTAAAGACTAGTGTGGTCTCCTTTAAGGCCCCGAGCCATGGAAAACAGTACTCAAGCCGCTGAATCACTTACAAATGCCTTCTACCAGCACCTGCAGGACTGCATGGATAAGGCAATCCCAAGCAAAACAAAGACTCTTTGTACCAAAGGCAAGCGTCCAGTCTGGTGGACCCCAGCCATAAACAAACTCTACAACAAAAGGAGGAAGCTACTACAAGATAGAGCAAAATCCTTAAAAGGTAAGACACCCTTGATCACTATAAGTAAAAACTAAGAGCTCTCATAAAATCATCCAAAGCAAATTTTGAGAGAAAAATAGCTAAAGACTCAAAAGACAATCATAAGGCCTTCTTTAGCTATGTTAGAAACCTGGGAGGAACCTCCCAGTTATGCTCAGAACTAGTTCAAAATGATGTGAAGATTACTGATCCTACAGACATTGCCAACATACTGGCTGACAGGTTCAGTGCAAACTTCTCCCCCCCCCAAAGGAGAGATATCTATACCAAGCGATTGCAGCCCCCAAACATCTCCAACGCCCAAGTGAGAACTGCTCTCTCCAAAGCAAAACACAGCATCCATGGGACCTGATGGTGTCCCGGCTGTGTGCTCCACGAACTCAACGAGGAATTAAACCCACAGCTAGGACAGCTGTTTAATCATAGTCTTACCTCTGGATACGTACCCAGCGAGTGGCGCACTGCAACTGTGGTCCCACTTCACAAAGGCGGTGCCTCCACCGACCCTGGAAATTACCGGCCCATTAGCTTGACAAGCCTTATCTGCAAAGCCATGGAGAGGATCATAATGGACCTCATAAATAAAGACATAGGGAATTTGCAGACTTTGGATCCATCCCAGTTTGGCTTTGTCAAAGGCAGATCATGCCTTCTAAACTTGGTTGACTTTTTGAAACAGTCACCAAAGCCATTGATGAGGAAAGGCAGTCCATACAGCCTACCTCGATCTGGCGAAGGCCTTGATACAATACCCACTCGGGTATCATTGAAAAACTCATCAGCTTAAATGTTAACCCATACATCACAAGATGGGTTGCAAACTGGCTGAGTGACAGAACCCACAGGGTCAGAGTTGCTGGCGCCATGTCAGACTCAAAGCCTGTCACAAGTGGTGTACCACAGGGCTCAGTCCTGGGCCCACTCTTGTTTGGCATCTACTTTTCCAGTACAAGCAAACACAGGAGGGTTATGGCTGACAAAGTTTGCAGATGACTGCAAACTGGGCGCCATAGTAGAAAACACATCTGACACAGATATCCTTCAGAAGGGTCTCACAGAAGCGGATAACTGGTGCCAGAGCCATGGCCTAAAGTTAAATGCCAAAAATGCATAGTCATACCCTTCGGGAAAAACAAGGTTACCCTAGCTACCAAATAGGTGGCAATCCACTGAGCATAGAAGAAGTTATCAGGGACCTGGGGACCCAGGTTGATAGTAGTCTGTCATTCGACACCCATGTAGCTAAAGTAGTTAGGAAGACCTTCTACATTGCCCACCTTATCATGAAGGGATTCTCATCTAGATCAAGGGAGGTCATAGTCTCCCTATACTCATCACTCATCAGACCAATGATTGAGTACAATGCCCCATTGCGAATGTATCTGACCCGACACTTGCAGCAGCTGGAGAGGCCTCAAATGTTCCTCACCAAAAGGATAAAGGGTCTCAAACATCTGTCCTATGCTGCCCGACTGAAAGAACTCCAGCTCTATTCAGTCGCTTACCGCTTGCTCAGAGGTGACCTTTGCCTAACATACAAGGCCATGTCAAACCCAGATTTGATGAATATGCTTCACCTCAAAAAATCTAGAACCGTCAGAGCCACAAGGGCGGGAAACTTAAACCTCGACACGGCTATTAATAGGACCAGCTGGAGGGATAGATTCATCACCCAAAGACCCCTATGCTGTGGAATAAAATCCCGGTATATGTGAGGCAGAGCACCTCGCTGGCCTTGTTCAAGAGAAATCTTGACCAATGGATGGGAGATCGCAGATATACCCCAGGGATTACCTCAGTGTCACTGCTCAACAGAGGCACAGCAAAATAATGGGTATAGTTCCCCATACTAAAGGGGTGGCGTAAGCCACAAAACTATGGGCTAGGCTTGTAAATGCCCTCGGGCAGATAGCCTAGTATGAACCTATGAACCTATGAACCTATATATCTATAGATACATACATATATATATATATATATATATATATATATATATATATATATAGATAGATAGATATATATAGATATAGCCATATGAGATATATATATAGGTACATATACACACACAAAAGGTATCAGTAGCCATACATATGTAGAAGTAGTGTGAAAGTACTGGGTGCAAAGTATATTCCTCAGCCACAAGCCCTTCAACTGGCACCTGCGAAATGTGTAGTGTGACAACCATTCCCACAAATGAGAATACCAACATTAAACACATACCCACCCACAAATCAAAGGACATGACATGACACACAGGTATGCATACATAGATAACCTTTATTCCTGTACTATACAATAATGTATGCCAGTACTGACACCACATAAGGTTTGAAATATGTAATCAGTCATGAATGCAAGGCCCACACAAAATAGAAGATGCAAGCAATGTGTACATATACCATACTATGCTGTATAGGCCAATGCTTTCAATTAGTACAACAGTAGGAACAGGATTTGCCTTCAGGATACGTAACAATCAACAAATACAGATGTAGTTCAGCAGCCTCCAATTACACGCTGTAGATAAGCCCTAGGGGGAAAGGTAGCACTTGTGTTAATGTCACAGTATCTTGTACATATCATTGCTTAACCTAACACCTCACTATCACACTGAATGACCCTCATCTTAACAGTTATATCACTGGAAAGGTGCCATAGCCTAGGTTAATGGCATAGAAGCCTCCCCCATAAAAGTCTGTACAAGGGCAAGGAACACTGTGTACCACACACTTACCTCAGGAGTGTACAAGACCTCAAATGTGTTCACCAGCTGTTGCCCCCATATATATGGACATGGCCCAACATTTGATGTGGGAGTCCATGACATGACTGGGATGATAGCAGTAATGCTAGCAGTAAATATTGATAGGCCATTACCTAACAACCCTTGCTGTATCACAGCAGGACAAAGACTGGCATAAATGTGGAGAACAGAGGCAGGAACATAGGGCCATATTTGCATTATTGCTGTTGCACACCCTGGAAATTGCTGGTGTTACAAGATTTGTTTCAGCATTCCCTTATGTAGGGATATGACATTGAAATACAAATGGATGTAGCCATGTACTGATAGCACTCAACAGATAGAATGCCACAGATATATTTGGGACAACACCTGTGTGGTGCACAGACAAAACCTAACAGCCAATCACCCTGGTATCATACGGATACCCACAGGTGAGAGCTATGTAGATAGACAACATTCCATGAAAAAGTACCACGTACACAGAAACCCTGTAAGAACAGCAAGATACATTTCACACAACAACACTACTCATGCTGTCTGTAGGTCTGGAACCTTACCCAAATGTGGATTTGGCCTGTGTCTGCAGGTTCTGCTGTAAGAGGTATTGCTACCTGCTGTTTGTAACACTGATGTCCACACACAGGAAGGATGTCTTCCATACTGTAAAGGTGAAGGAACTACGCTCACAGAAGGCAGCAATATATAGTGCAGGGTTGCCATGACAATGGTTATCTGAAGTACTGCACAGCAGGCTGCATGCAATTAGCAACTGGTGAACACTGACTGGTGCAGAGGACACCACCTGATCATGTGCAATACCAACAAAAGCATGCTGCAATCTATTCAAACCAGTTCAATCACTCTACTGGAGAGAGTGAGATAGAGAGAGAGAGAGAGAAAAAAAAACACATCAAGAAAGTTCACAAGGTCATGGACAGATGGTGGGGTGAGACATTGTAACTCATACAAAATGTTATGTCCATGCATAAGGACAGGGTGGGACAGTTGCGACAGCCATGTTGACGTATGCCAGCAACACCAGCAGCTGCAGGTTGCCGTGGACGTCTGAGCAGTCACAGCCACTCCCGTAGTGGCAGTACCAGCCCCAGCACAGTGGGGGGGGCTGTCCACAACCCATCAGAGCAGATTACATGTACATGGCCCTGGCCAGTCCCAGGAGGGACCTGGATCCAGAGGATGTCTGTCAAAATCGGGGGTCAGTACTCGGTCTGGCTCTGTACCTGATACTGTCTGTAGCACCCCTACCAGGCACAGGTCCCATGTCCATGGCTGGAGATGGTGAACTGCAAACCCTGCCAGGTACAGTCTGCAGCTGTCCCACAATTCCCTGTATAGGGCAGCCACATGGAGGAACTTTGTGCATGCAGACACACACACACACATAAACAATGAATCTAGGGCAACCACATACCTGCACACACAACATCACCAGTGGCCCATAACAATACTCAGCCCCCTCGCACACACACACACACACACACACACACACACACACACACACACACACACACACACACACACACACACACACACACACACACATGCTGTCAATTGTATGGCTCAGCCTAGGCCTCTGGCAAAACAACAACACACCCTGTGCATATGATGATACCTGTGCCGCTGCCTGACATCCGTAACATCGATGCAGGGACAGGCTAACATGGTTCTGATGCACAGGGTGACTGTACAACAGTGTAGCAATGGAATGATGTGTAGCATGTTGTCAGCAATAAAGTGAAATGCTAATCACTTGGAAGGTGTAGCTGTGCAGCCATGATGCATTCTAGTTTTAATTAACAATGTTGTAATGTTGTCACCAGTATCTGTTCAGATTGTGTTGTGTTTGTCCATGTGCCACATGGCTGATGGGTGCAGTGGTGTCAGCAGGCCTTCTACAGGGGACACCAGTAAGTGTAGTGGGTGGTACACATGCCATGGCTGGGTACAACACACAGTGCCTTTGGTTAGGATGTAGTACAGATACAGGACTGTACACATGGAGGTATGTCCCCATGCAGGTAACACATCTGTTGCACATGTAATCCCACCAAGACAGCATAGGCACAACCACACAGTGATATATATGTGGTCTGCAATGCGGATGGCATTGAACATGCTAACAGCAGGGTGTATGTCCCTCTCCACACTCTACTGTGATCCTCACCTAAGTAATATGTGTGTGCCAATGCCGGTGGCATAGCCCTACCCTTAGGAGAGTGTGAGGCGCTCAACTACTGTGAATGGTGTAGACAACAACTAACAACCTGATTACATACACTGTACAGTATTACAGACAGCTATGTGGGGGATAGATGCAACAGTTACTGCAATTATGGCAGTCATGTCCACAACAGCCAAACCCAGTGAGTTATAGCAACCCCAGTAGTGCTGCACACCTCAACAGTGTGGAGGAGGGCATTGACACATCTATGACCTGTGAAGAACTGTATGCTCATGGGATGGCACCTGTGGTATGTTGGCATATGCCAAGCAGTCCTTGTGGAAACATATCCTGTGAATGGAGGTAGATCCCATAACAACTACACACATTCCTACAAGCGGGATGGTGTACAAAAGCCTGCTATGATGTACATAGGCATTGTGCACCTCCTAACCCTCATCTACACCTGTCATGATTGGGTTGAGGAGGTATACCAGATTCAGGTTGTATTTTCTGCCTTTGACAAGTCCAACATTGGCAGGGTCCCATGTGTTGAGATAACCAGTGACATTGACCATGGGTTCATTGTTGGTATGTTCCATGTCCCTGCAGACCACGGTCATCAGGCTACCGGGTGGTAGTTCCCAGCTGACATGGTGGGTTTGTGGATGTCCTTGCCAACGTCGTTGAAACCATTGTTAGGTGTAGGGCTATTGGATTGTATGAAAGATCCCAGCTACTTACTGCACCTGCCCAGGGGGTTCCCTCAACCATGACATGTCACTTGCCCATACTTCATGATATGTTAGTAATGCCAGCCTTACATCCTACAGGTGGGATGGAGTACTGTTAACATGTACTGCCCTTGTCGTGTAGGGTCCTGCTTATGGGATCTCCTAAGGTTGGTATTGTATTGCAGACCAGACGTATTTGGCTGAGGGGGGTACCTATCCATGCCAGATGTATGTTGTTTGGGTCTCTCAAACCCATCGGTGGTGCATCTGGACATATATGTCGTGGTTATGTTCCCATTTCCATATACAGATGTATGTCGATATATGCCTATATTGATATATATGTGTTCACTTTTGACAGGGGGACAATCATTCCTTTGAACGTCCCTTTCAGCAAACAGAAAGGACTAACCCGTCATTTCTTACTTCACCACAGTTAAGAGAACTGCAGTTCTACAGGCACCTTCGCTGACACTCGAACTGCAAGTTGGAATACATATCATACTGGCGGAGGGCATGACTCCCTGCACCCACCTCCAGGGGGGCTGGGCCCCCCACAACCCCCCTACTGTGATATATGAACTCCTAATGTGCACTACAGTGGGGATAGGCAATTATTCCCCATCCCCACTATAGTGCCATCTGCAACCAAATTGCCTAATCTGCAATGAGTGAATGCATACTGACATTCACACATTGCACATTCTATGGATGTATTGCAGGATTGTGCAATGTTGAGAACATACTCTTAGATGTGTCCAACCTGCGGCCCGTAGGCCGCATGCGGCCCTCAGAGCTCTGCCATGCGGCCCTCTACCTCTAACTCCAACATCGATGTACGCAGGCCCCAAGACACTTTTTTGTTGTGTGTTTTGCACATGTGACCTGTAACTCTTAACATCGGTGTGTACATGCACCAAAGCATCCTTCTAGTTTTGATTTTTTTGCACCAAAGAAGAGTCTGTGTGTTCGCGCCATAATTTTGTGCCAAAGAATCAATGCGTGTGCTCTTGATAAAGAGGGACTTGTCTATGGATTTGCTGCCATTACCTTTTAAAGAGACAGCACTTAACCTGTGTTAATAGGTAAGTATGGTGTGAGTGAGTGCATGCATGAAAGCAGAAAGTTTGTGTGCGTGAAAGTAGAAGTGTGTGTGCGCGTGTGTTTATGTGTGCATGACAAAGAGACAGAGAGAGACACATGCACAAAGAGGCTGACGTACAAACAAGTTAGCTCACAAATGCATCCTTCATTAAAAGTACACTTTCATTAAATTGCAGCTTTTCTGACAGGGAGAGTGTTGTATTGAATATGAAATCATACCTCTCAACTGTATGGATTTTCGAAGAATGTCTGGAGTTTTGCCTCATCTTCCAATTTGTGTCTTTTGCTTAGGAAATAAAAGTAGCGACTGAACAAAACAAGCAAACCGGAACAGCACACAACTAATAAATATAACAAGTCCCACAAACTGTTCCAAAGATAGTCCCTCCAAAGCACCAGCACTACGATTGATTGAACTTATGACGCAACCGAACTCACAAGATTGATTGAACTTATGACGCAACCTAACCCTACGGTTGCCAACCCCAGGGCTGTGACGTCGTCGCGTTTGGTGGGCCGCAATGGAGACCAGAAGAAGGATGGAAGTGCTCGGATGTTTCGAGATGAACTGGAGATACCAGCCTCTTATGGATCCCGACCGGAGGATAGTTTTGTGCACGGGAATGTGTCTGGAGTGGAAAGGAACGGATCGGAGGTGGATTACAGCAAAACTGGTGCGCGGCCCAAACGCACGGTTCCTAAGAGGACATACGCTTTTACGGCGCAAGAGAAGGGTATTGGAACTGAGAACAAACCCTTGTTTCAACGAGTTTTCAGAGGTAAAGGGCGGGATGATTTTAATAACTTTTTAGATGGACAATATGATTTTGATGACAAATATAAGTATGCAGAAGGTAATAATATTAAGAAAGACATTACCGGGAATGTACAAAGCACCCTTAAAGACTTAATAATCACTTTCGGGAAGAAGCTTAAAACGCTTAAAACATTGCAGCTGGACAATAATTATTTGAAAAAATGTTTGGATAGTGGCGTGGTCCCTATGGGGCTACGTTTTTTTAAAATTCCTATGGGAATAGATATGAACGACAATAATAAAAAAGAATGTAACAAGATGTTTGATGGGTTTGGCTTCACTTTTATGAAGTTTATTATGGGGTGCAATGACAATAGTATTTGTAAGCTTTTGTCTGAAATGGATGACTTGAATAATAGTATTGTACAAGATGCACTGTTTGACGAATATGAAAACTTGTATGATTCCCAGTTTAATTGGGTATGTAGTACCACTACCAAACAGTTTGAGAGAAAGTGTAGGAAGCTTAATAGAGATTTGGAACAGTATAAAAAAGGAGAGATGTATAGATGGGAAAAGGATGTAAATAAGAAAGTTTCCAAATCGCATGTAGGCTTTCATAATAGGCAACAGGAAAGAACATTTGGTAGGGAGAATTACACTCATAACTATTATAAACCAAAGGATGCCTACAAACTAAGGGAAGGTGGTAGACCAAATTACGGAGCGCAGAACCGTCAATACAACAACTACCATAATAACCATGGAAAGAATTTTTTAGAGGGGGAAGAGACCTGGGAGGTATTCCAAGAGAAACAGTTCAGACACGGGGGATCACCCTTGAGGGGAAGGGTAACCAAGTGATGGCCGGATTTAGGCATAGTGAAAACAAGGATATTATTAAGGTGAATGATGTTACGTATTCTTATGAGAATTTTTTTATTTTCAATTATACTGATGTGACCCCCAAGAAAGAACATTTTACACTTTTTTCCAAGGGTATGAAATTCATTCCTAGTGTTAAATATGATGTAGTTGATAGTATAATTGATGTTAAGAAATACATCAGGAAATTAAATTTGAAGGTCATATTTGATGGGGTGGTGAGAAATGAGGATTGTGAATTCCGTAGGAAGAGTACATACACTCCACCCTTAAATCCATTATTAGGTACATTAGAGAAATTAATTACAGAGGATTTATATAGGTACAGTATGACGAACTATAATAGGAAGTACAATTTAACAAAAGGGGAATCAAGTGTATTGAAAGAACTGCAAGAAAATAAGGATATACGAATTATGAAACCGGACAAGGGTGGAGGGGTGGTATTGTACCCCACCCAGCAATATAGGAATAAGATTAATGAGATTTTATTGCAGTCCGGAAAGTACAGGGTATCCTCAGTGAATGAGGTTAACATCGGATATCGTAAAATTGATTTACACCTGGAAGACCTTTTAATAGATGGTAGGATTGATAACAACTTATACAGTTTTCTCAAGGTAAAAAATCCGATTATGAGTACCATTGTAGGTATCCCTAAAGTCCATAAACATCTTAAGGACCCCCCATTCAGACCCATTATTTCTGGGAGCCAGTCTAAAACTTTCCCTTTTGGTAAGGTCATTGATCAATGGCTGAAACCTATTGTCAACAAAATTCCACATTTGGTCATCGATTCGTGGGATTTTTTGGGTAGGTTGGTACCAGATTTAGCTGATGGGGTTAAATGGTTAGTAACTATTGATGTGGTGGACTTGTTCTCGAATATCCCCAGAGATGATGGATTGCAGAGGCTACAGGAGACTATAATGTGGTCTAATGAAATATCATGGGAAAAGACCCTTCTCATAACGGGATTTATGGAAATGGTACTAGCACATAATTATATTTGGTATGAAGGTGAATACTACAAACAGGAGAAAGGGGTGGCAATGGGGGCGGCGTGCGCCCCCATTTATGCTAACCTGGTAGTATTCGACTGGGAAAAGGAATTTGTACTTAATACTCACTGGAGTGAGTACATTTCTGGATATTTCCGTTATTTGGATGATATTTTCATCCTGTGGAAGGGGGATCTTGACCAACTGAATCAGTTTCATGTATATTTGAATTCATGTAGTGAGCATTTTAAATTTACAATGGCTAGGCATGAGGATACCATACCCTATTTGGATGTCCTAATAAGTTTAAAAGAAGGGAAATTCAAGTCTAATATCTTCCGAAAGGAAACTTTCAGCAATTCTTATTTGCACTACACGAGCAATCATCCTAGGGCCCAAAAAAGGAATATTATAAAGGGTCAGTGCATCCGGGCGGCTAGGATGACCTCTGAGAAGGAAGATGTTGAGGAAGAATTAGAAAAAATAGCGGCATTTTTTAAGGAGAGGGGGTACCCGGTGGATATGATAGAAGAAATCACTGGATATGTCCACAAACAATGGGGTATAAAATATAAACCCTTGATTGGGGTGGGTCTAGCTAACCAAATGAAAGAGGAAGGAGTTAAGGGTGACCAAGAAGACACTATCGGCAAATATGGTATGGCATGTGTACTGCAACACAATAATTTTAGTGGACAAGTTAAGAAAATTATACACCACAATTGGAATATCTTAAGAGTGGACGACAAGATGTACAAAATGTTGGGGGAAGTGCCCCATTTTGTACACAGAAGAGGGAACAATATGAAGGGATTGTTGGAAAAGAAAGTGGAAAAGCACAATGATATAGCAGAAATGTCGGGTACCACCATGTGTGGTACCTGTAATCAATGTAGATACATAGTAAAAAGTAAGACAGTAGTACTATCTAATTATAATAAAACATGTATAAAATATCAGAAAGGGAATTGTAGAACTAATAATTTAGTGTATTTAGCCACCTGTAATGACTGCCCTTGTTTTTATGTGGGGATGACCACCCGCTGTTTAAGAAACAGGATTTACGATCATATGTACAGAGTAAAGAAAAAAGATTGTAATAATGCACTGTCGAAGCACTTGATGGACAGTGAAGCATGTTCAGGGTTTAAATTTGGAATATTAGAGGTAATAAAAATGAACATGAGGGGAGGTGACATCAAATTAAAAGTGAGTGATAAAGAAATCAGGTGGCAAATCAAACTAAATGCATCAGTCTATCCTGGGATTAACGAACAGATTTCTATAAAGCCCACTTTAGATGTTATGTACAAATGATATAATGTTTAGAAGGAATTTATTGTGTCCACCTATATATCTCTTTATTTATTTATTTAATTATTTATTTATTTGTAAATCCACTCTATTAAAGTATATACATTTATATTTGGTGAAATAAGTCAGTACACATGATTCATGCAGTTTTTTATTCAACATTAATTTGTGTATTTCATGCATACTTTGTAAATAAGCTTGTATATATGAAGTATTTATTTAATCATATTTACATATGTATAATTAATTTTTGGAGTTTGGAAGCAGTAGTTTTTAGTATAGGATTATTATTAAAAAATTTTTTAACATGTATTTAATAAAAGTTGTAAAAAATTTTAGAAGGAACTATAATACGCACTAGCACTTTAAATTTGTTATTTTAAATTTGTCATTCAAGTAATGGAAGAAAGTCAGGTGATGTAATTGGTAGTTTAAAAAGGAGAATGATTAGTTCATTTCAACAGTTCAGATGAAATCATTATTTGATGTAAGCGCTCAACTGTTTTCATTTTTGTGAATTAAATACCATTTTTATTGGACTTTCGTAGTGCTGGTGCTTTGGAGGGACTATCTTTGGAACAGTTTGTGGGACTTGTTATATTTATTAGGAAATAAAAGTAGTCATCCAAGGTAATGCAGTCCCAGGGAGTAAGAATGAGACAGCAGCCTAGGGTTAATGGGTCAGTAGTGGATTGACTAATGTGGGAGTGTAGCATATAAAGTTTATTTTTTTTTGACAAACAAAAAAAATCACCCAGTACTGTTTTGTCATTGGTGGGTTCTAAGCAGTGGTAGATTGGACAACAGTAAGCATATCTTTGGTGGATCATCAATACTGGCAAATCAGGTGGGCACAATGTCATTTTTTAAATGTTGGGGGTTTTAGTGTGTATGTGTGTGTTTGTGTTGGGAGTGCTGCAATAGTAGATGATTATTAAAGACAGAGACTTACAAACTGTGGAGAATATGTTTCTTTGTTTCAAAGCCTGATACTTGGGTACTAGGAATGCCAAAAATAGATTTTTTAAGACATAGCTTCTTGCCATGGATGGATATTTACATTTAATGGACAATGTTAGGAGTATGAGTGTGGTCCTGTAAGGATCTGGAGGATGCTAAGTCTACCTCTGCCAATATCTTGTAAAGTGACCTGGAAATGGATATTGGGATGTTACTGAAAAAATACAGCAAGTGGGCTTTGAAATGTAGTTTAATTAAACAAAGTGCACTTGCAATTTGCAGGCCATAATTTAATTTATTTCAGGTAGTCCAGATCCTGGTAGATTGTATGCCATTAGACTTAATTAGGGAGAGGTGTCATTCTGTGGAAATAAGCAGACCTAGTTTCAGTGAAAGCTCTGTGGTTGTTTGCAGGTAGGAAGTTGCAGGATGTGGAGCCAATGTGTTTTATTATTTTTAATGGATTTGTCATTTCAAAGTATGGTTTTCGTTGTTGCAAAAGAAGGCATATAATGAGCCATATAATGCTTAACTGACAATAACGGGATAGAAACATTATACGTGATGTATAATGTTTGCAGCTACACTTGTTTCAATGGTGTCTGTGATGCGTAACTATTTTTGGGCCTGTGTCCCAATTTTATTTTTCGCTTTGTCCAGAATTCTTGCCCTAAGGTTGAGAGGTATGGTTCAATGCTAAATCAGAAGGTTATATTTACCTTGGAAGACTTTTCAGCATAATTATGAGAAACAGAGCGTTTTTAATATCTCCACTTATTTCCAATATAAACTGCCATGTAACCTTGCAAATAACTTTCTTATTACGCTACTTTAATTATTTTAGAATTGACAGGTATGCTTCATTGGTTCGGATGTAAGCATAGTGTGCTGTGACTGATTTTTTGCAGCAGTCTGTGGTTTACTTATCACAATAACTTTTCTGTGTTTCTGGGTGTGTAATCAATTTAACAGTTTTAAAGATGTTTTCCAGAATTAAATAAATACATAATAAATAAAAAAAAGTAATCCTTTCTTCACTTTGAGCTATTGATAAAGTGTGGGAATTTGTTTTTTTCAAAAGCGATGGTCAGCATTACAGCTTATTAAAAGGTCAGTCTGTGAATAACTTCTGCACAAATTAAAATGTCTGAATGTCACATGGCTTTAGATTGGAGGGAAGTTATATGTTTACTCCAGTATGTAGTATGATCTTAGAGAGTTTATAGATTTCTTATCGATTTAATTTTTGCTGAACAGTTGCTTGTTGATTTATTGATGGTCTTTTTGGTGGTGGGAAATTGCATGGATGAATCCATCTCTATTATGACTTTTTTTCAGATATGTTGACTTCCAGACAATTTCAATCAATGCGACTGTGTCATGTGATTACTGAGGTTGCCTATTTTACAAGTAGGGGCTCCTTTTCTGTGTGTGTGTGTGTGTGTGTGTGTGTGTGTGTGTGTGTGTGTGTGTGTGTGTGTGTGTGTGTGTGTGTGTGTGTGTGTGTGGGTATGTGCGTTAAAGAGATTTAATATGAATACTGAATATATTTTTGCAAATGGAATTCTTAGTTAAATAGGCCCCTCTTCTTAGACAAGTAGACTTGAGTAACCAATATTAGATCTTAGCCATCCAGCTGGGAAAGTTTTGTATGTGGATTTTCCTTCCGGTTTGATGAAGGCTATGCTACTTACTTATGGAGCACATTCATGGCTATCCATCCAGTTGTAGTGTTGTTGAACTACATTGTTTGATAATGAGAGGAGCTTTTTACAGAAGTTGAAAGTTTTTGTGTCAAGAACCTGTCCATACAAAGTGGCTTGTTTATGTTGCAGTGAAGGCTGCGGTCTTTGTAGTGAGTGTTTTAAATATAACCAGTATTTCTGAGGTGGAGAAAGTTTCTTAAGGCAGGATCTTTCTTAGCCTGGAAAGCAAGCCAGTGATGAAATTTATAGAGGCAGTGAGAGACAGAGGAAAGCAAGAAGCTTTTTAGTCTGTTTGGATAACTAAGTGAACTCAGTCCTTTGACCTTTTTTTTGTCAGAAATGGTTGTACTCTTTCTTTTGGCATGGTGTTTTGCTGTTCAAATACTGACAACCATATAAATGGAGTACTGGACCTGTGACACAGTTACACTTATACATGAGTCTGTCAAGGTTCACAACAGTTGCAGTCCAAGCCAAGCCCTTCAGAATGTACAATAGTGCTGACAGACTGGGCCACAGGGTACCACACAATCAACAGTATGTACTGCAGGTGTGTAGTTCAGCAGCCTCTAACTACACTCTGTACAATCTCCGTAGGAGGTAAAGATGTTTTGTGATCCAATGGGTTGTACCCGGAACATATCGAGGCATAATGCACAGAACAGTCTGTATTGCAGGGGGCAGTAGGCTTGCAGTACCCCAAGTCATGTTAGTAGTTGCAGTATAGATGGAGTATATGGTACTGTACATCCACATACCTTGTGGCAGCTCACCTCTGATACCCCCACATTTGTAACAGCCTAGGTCATTTATGGTGCTCCCCACCTGGACTCAATAATAAAAGACCATATACCACTGTTACATACACTGGCCTCTGCAGTGCATAAGGGTGCACATGTGTTGTGTAGGTGATGTCCACACATATATGGCCCCAGCCCCACTGTATGTGTGGGGGACACAACAGCAGTGGACTAATGGCAGCAATTGCAGTGTGATATACTCACAGCCCACTACAGAACAACCCCCGACAGCATGACAAATGTGCAGAGTTTGGTATGTAGATGGGGGACAGAGGCTGGAACACAGGAATATATGTGGAACACTGTTGCCATACACTAAGCAAGGTGCTGGTGTTACAGGATAGTCTGCAACATACCCTTAGTCAGGGAATTGAGGTTAGATATAGACATGGATGTAGCCATGTACCTTTAGCACGCAACACACACACTGTCAGTGTCATATCTGACACAGGGCTTGTGTGGTGGACAGACAACACATGATATGCATACCTCTGCCAAGCAAGAGGTAGGCCCACAGTAGTGACCTATGCAGACAGACTGCATTCCAAGGTACACTAGTATGTATACACACACACCCTGTAACACCAGTACTATGCGAAGCATTACACAACTCTACCCACAGTATGTCTGTAGTTCCTGACCCTCCTACAAATGTGTCCGCTCTGAGCGTGCATGTTCTCCTATGAGAGGTATTGCTACCTGCTGCCTGTATCACTGATGCCCACACACAGGACGGATGTCCGTCACACAGGAAATGTGAAGGGACCACGGCCAAATGCTGTAGGGATTTATAGTGGGTGCTTGCCATGACAGTGGTAATTCAATGTAGTACATGTGTCATTTTATATATATATATATATATATATATATATATATATATATATATATATATATATATATGGCTATCTGGATAGGTATATGTACATATATTTCCACCATATGTCCTGGACATGGAGTGTAGCTGTACCCCAGCCGCTACAGTCCCAATTTCGCAGTGTAAGGGGATGTCAGGTATGTATAGCAGGTATATTACTAGACTGTTGCTACTGTCATTGGGATTGTCTTCACAGACATGGTGTGTGTGGATGCTGAAATCTGCTTATAACATGTGTGCCATTGGCTACTGACAGACATCCTATGGACATCATTGTAAAGTACCGCTGCTAGCATGTAATGCCCCTGTGGAGTGCAGCAGAGATTTTGGCCACTTTATATGGAAATTCGGACACACCATGTACAGTCCAGAGGTATACACATATTCCCTTAGTGCACCACATGTGTACCAGGCCTGAAAATATGGATGTAGACAGCCATGTAGATGGTTATAACACATAACGACTGGTATACATTTGGCACCATAGGTGTTGGAGTCACACATTCCTGTCTGGCCTGACACATAATGACTGCTGGTACAGGGGTGCCATGGACACATACTACCCACTAGATATTGACATACATCTGTACAGCATCCCACTGGTCTGTCAGACATGCATGACATTTAAGGGAGGCCTGGCAGCAGTACATCTGGCAAGTATCTGCACATGACATCACACTGGTTAAGTACACTACGCTGCTAGGCATGTAACAATGCACTGTGCAGGCTACAGGCAGACTGGCTCAACACTGGCCTACATCTTGTATGGGAGAATGCACATGTACTTGCATATATAGTAGGCTCAACAGCCATGTCACAGCACAGGGTAAGATACAACTGTGTGACAGTGCATTACCACAACCAATGTGAACACAGCCACAGCCACGTATGGTAGGCTAGCATAATATTACAGTATATGGACTATCTGTTCTACACCATCCTCATATGTGTCAGTCAAAGAATGTCCCTACATATACTGGGCTGCTACACAGTTTGGTCTGATGGCTGTTTGTGGTATGGGATGTGTGTGTATGGCCCTACAAACATGTAAGGCAAAATGATACCATACAGTGGGGCAGCATGTAACATTTGATAGAAGGGGAGCTAGGACAATGACATCTACCACAGTCTGTACACAGGCTAAAGTACATATTAACAATGCACACACACTGCCGACATTCACCATCACTACACAGACCTCAGTACTGTACAAACATCCACAGAATGTTCAGCTTATGTCATGAAATATAACCCCTACTGTACATGACATGTGTAGCAATCTGATATATCACTGGCTTGTTATCAGATATGATGACGCTATTTATGGCGTACAGCACATATGCACCACTTCATGCACGCCATATGTACAAATGTTGACAGTGGTGTGGCTGACAGCACATACACAGGGCCAGTATAGACATGTTGCTGTGATAACCTTGTATATTTTCCATTGTAACGGTGTTTATTGCAACATATGTCCTATGAGGGATATGAAGTCAGTAACTGTCATGGCCTTCACCATCTACAGACTGCAATCCTCACACTACCGTCTGCATTCCACAGAGAGATGCACTGTGGATAACACATGATACCATCGGCACAACACTGTCCAGTCTGCAGATGACCCTGCAGATGGGGATTCCTCATATATATGGAACTGACTTGGTAGGTATTACTACATGTACGACAGGCATATCCAGACAAACACTATTAAACCAACATTACTCCAAATGCAGTATAGCAGCACTTATAGACTGTAGTCAGGTCAGGCACATCCCCCTCTTGTTTGTTGCCCTCTTTCTATAGTGTATGCTGTTAGAGGTAAATCCCCAATCCATCTGAGATGCTGTTTGCCAAACAACAGATCTAGTTCCTGTTGACAGTGACTGAAAAGGCCCAACACCACCATGATGTTCCTAGGTATTGGAATGTATTTCCATGCAATTGGCTATGGGATTGTTACCACAGCTGTTCCACATGCAATCAGCTAGGGGAGGGCTGCAATTCCTGCAGAGGCCATCAGCTGATCATGAACATCACATAAAATACACATGCTGCTGCCGAAGCAAGGCAGGTGTGGTTCTCCACATCCACCAGAGAGGGAGTGGGGGAGGCAGACAGAGGCAAATACATGTCAGGGAGGGGTGGGAGTGTAAAACTGAAGCATGTTTGTGTCACACACCTACCAGCATAGGGTATCAAACCCCAGACAACTATGTAGTGCTATCACAGTTCAATGCAGTTATTGGATGCACCACATGGGTTACCTGATGTGGAGCACTCAGAACATATATGTGAGGGTGAGTGACATCTGCAACAGGCATACGGTAGATCTACGGTAGGTGTCATACACATGCCTGTCTGCAGGAACAGGTGCCAGTGTCAACACAGGCACACTTACACAGGGACGCACACACATTGACACACTTGGCAGGGCCAGGAGTGCAACTCATCACTAGTGGGATTGCTACAACACATCAATGTGCAGGTATCACATGCACCACACGGGTCATATGGAGGCCGTATGGGCAAAGAGTACGAGGAGATGTCAGACATCAGACAGCATGCTTCAGTATGCCCTGGGGGTTGTAGTGAGTGTGGATGAGGACATACACACCATACAACACACACACACACACACACACACACACGAACACACAGGGTGCCAGTTCTGACATGCATGGGTGCATGTCTACATGGGTGTGTGGTGGTCAATTGTGCCATCAGGCTGTACAAGGGTAGGCGATGGGTATACCTTGACATCAGGCCACATGACAATGATCTGTATTGTGGCTCAGGTCTGTAGTTACTGCATTTGCCCACACAGGTGGGTAATGCGTCCCCCATCCAGTCACCTGGGTGACTATTGTGTGTGGCCAATGTTGTACACCACATGTCATGTATGTGTTTCTTAGTCCATGACATGGATGGTGTTTGGGATGTGCACACCTCCCATATGCATGTAGAGTGACATGTGGAACTGTACCTGGGGTGTCTGGCCCATGTTGTGAACACAGATTATCATTGGATGTGCCCACCTGTGGCAGGAACTGGTACTGTGCAGCAGGTATACACACACCTGTCATGTCTGGGAGTAGAACCTTTACCTATTTACTTTATTACACTATGCAGCTATAGTACATGACACAGACAGTACTGGAGTACTATTTCCCTACAGGTGTATTTCACAGTGAATGACATCAGCAGGATTACCAAAGTAGGGCATTTCAACTGTACTGCAAGTGACTAGCCTAAAATGCATTACTCCCTACACAGACAGTGAGACACACACAAAACATCAACAACTGACATATGTGGGTATAGAACCCCTGATCAAGGTCTATATCACACTACAGCATTGAGTTTTTATGGGATGCACCCCAAGGATTGCTAGAGGCATCATTCCCCAAAGTTGTATGTCACATTGAATGACATCAGCAGGTTTACCAAAGTAGGGCACTTCAACTGTGCTGAAGTGACTAGCCTAAAATCCACTGCTTCCTACACACAGTGAGATACACACATAACATCCACAACTGACATGTGTGGGTATAGACCCCCTGATCGAGGTCTCTATCACACTACATCATAGAGCTGTTATAGGCTGCACCACAGGGGTTACTAAAGAACGTTCTCCCCAAAGTTTTACTTCACAATGAATGACATGAGGAGGATTGGCAATGTAGGGCATTTGAAATGTACTGCAAGTGAGTAGCCTATGATGCATTGCTCCATACACAGACATTGCAACACACACAAAACATCCAGAACTGCCATGGGTGGGGATGGAACCCTACCACAGTTCTACACCACACTACACAGTTACAGGACACCCTACAGAGATTAGTGAGCTATGAATTTCCCACAGGTCTATTTCTAGGTGTGTGACATCAGCAGCCTTGCCAAAATTGAGTATGTGTATTGTACAGGGTGTGAGTGGCCTAAAAAGCATTGTTCTGTACTCAGTCAGACACACACACACAGATTCACACACCAACACAGTTACCAGGTGTGGGGTTAGAAAGTACAGTTTTGTACCTACCATAAATGTAGATGTTCGAGGATCTCCATTGCTGCAGTCCTGACAAATGGGTACTCCGCTGCCCACCATCGGCCCGAATACCAAAGGGCTAGATCCGGCGTCGGTCACAGGCGCCTGAGACTGACGTAAGTACTTGTCAGTACAAATGCGCATGACCGACGCCATAACCTCAGTCTTTCTTGCCTCAGACGTCAGAATGCAAAAAAGAAAACACCACCCAAAAAACCCCAATCTAAAAAGAAAAAGGGGGAAGGAGGGAGGGAAAACAGGACTGCAGCAATGGAGATCCTCGAACATCTACATTTATGGTAGGTACAAAACTGTACTATGTTCGTCTTCTCCCATTGCTGCAGTCCTGACAAATGGGTAGAATCCCAGAGCAATGGAAAAAGGGGGGCTGGCCAACTAAATAGCAGGAGGAGCTGCAGACATGCCCTGTAAGACAGCAGTGGCAAACCCAGCCCTAGACCTAGAAAAAAGAGGCAAATGATAATGCTTTGTAAAGGTATGTACAGAACTCCAAGTAGCTGCCTCTAGAATGTCTTTCGTAGCTACCCCTCTCAAAAAAGCAGTAGAGGTGGCCGTAGCCCTAGTAGAATGAGGCCTGATCCCAACTGGAACCTCCTTACCATGATGAGAGTAACAAAAAGCAATACAATGGCCGATCCACTTGGAAATAGTTTGTTTTGAGACAGCTTTCCCACTTGAAGCCACAGCAAACGAAACAAATAACTGTTGAGATTTCCGGAACTCATTGGTTTTGAACAAATAATACCGTAACTGCCTATGCACATCCAAAGAATGCAAAACTCTTTCCCCTTCATTTTGGGGGTTAGCATAAAAAGTAGGCAAATTTATAGATTGGTTCAATGCCACATTAGAAACAACCTTAGGCAGAAAAGTAGGATTAGTACGCAAGGAAACTCTGTCCTGGTGAAAAATCAGAAAAGGTTCCACTGCCATGAGAGCCTGTAATTCAGACACCCTTCTAGCAGAAGTAACAGCCAATAAAAAAGCAGTCTTCCAGGACAACAACTTCAATTCAGCCGCAGCTGCAGGTTCAAAAGGAGGCAGAGTCAGCTTTTCCAAAACAAAATTAAGATCCCAGGCAGGAGTAGGAGCCCTTCGTGGGGGTCTTATATTCTTTGCCCCTCTAAGAAACTGTTTAAGCAAAGGATGTGAAAATAAAGGAGGATCATCATAGTGAGCAGAAATAGCTGCAGCATGCACTTTTATAGAAGAGAAGGACAAACCCTTGTCCAGTAACATAGTCAAATATTGCAAAGTACAACTCAAATTAGGCAACGTGACATCAAGGCCTTCAGCTGAACTCCAAAGAAAAAATCTCTTCCATTTATCAGCATAAACTTTCCGAGTACTAGGGCCTGGCTTCCAAAAGGACATCCAAAACTTGTTGAGGGAGCTGAAGGCCCTCATCCTCTAAAACTGAATGCCAGGCTGTCAGATGTAGGGATTGCACCCTGACATTGAGAAAATGATTGTTTTCTTGAGACAATAAGTGAGGAATCCGCGGTAATGGCCAAGGTGTCCCGTGAATTAGGCTTCTCAGCAGAGGGTACCAATGTTGACGAGGCCAATCCGGCGCTATAAGGATCATGCAAGGTTTGTCCCTCCTGACTTTCAACAGGACCTGTGGAAGAAGAGGCAGAGGAGGAAAGGCATACACGTGAAGGTTGCTCCAACTGAAGGATAGTGCATCTATTTTCCAGGCTTTCGGATGAAACAGCCTTGTGCAAAACAGAGGCAGTTGGGAATCCAGAGGAGAAGCGAACAGATCTATGTCTGGAGTTCCCCAAGCCATGGTCAACTGACGAAATACCTGAGGATCCAACTTCCATTCGTGAGGATCCACCATCTGTCTGCTCAGAACATCTGCTAACGAATTTTGTGCTCCTGGCAGAAACTGTGCTCGAAGAGTGATGTGCAGATCCAAAGCAGTTTCCCATAACAGCATTGCTTGTCTGCAAAGAGGGTAAGAATGAGTACCCCCTTGCTTGTTGATGTACCACATGACAGTTGTGTTGTCTGTTCAAATCAACACCAGTCCCGGCCGAAGTAGATCCTTGAATGCTTTTAAGGCAAATTGTACCGCCAGCATCTCCTTCATGTTGATATGCAAGTGAAGCAACTCCGGGGGTCAAAGGTCTTGAATCCATTTTCCTTTGAAATGAGCTCCCCAGGCTGACTCCGAGGCATCTGTCGTTAATATCTGACTTGCCTCCGGTTGGGTCACAGAGAGTCCCTTGTTTAGGTGACATTCCTGAGCCCACCACACAAATTCTTTCTGAATGCAAGGGAGAATCCGAATGACAGTATCCAAATCGTGGCTGTGTTGAGTCCAAACGCTTTTGAGATACCACTGTAGCTTCCACATATGCAGTTTGGCATTGGGAAGTACTAGAATGCAAGATGCCATGAACCCCAAGGCTTGAAGGACTGTCCTTGCAGTCAGCCTGGACATTACGGATAGCTGTCGGAAGTATAGGTGAAGATTTCTTTGTTTGTCCGGGGTAAGAGATGCCATCTGAGTAGCTGTATTCAGTCTCACACCCAGAAAACACATCTCCTGTGAGGGTACTAGACTGGACTTTATTTCGTTCACAGAATACCCTAGGCATCTGAAAACTGTCATCACATACTGCAGATGTCGAAGAAGTTCGTGCTTGCCCTGAGCCAGTATCAAACAATCGTCCAGATAAGGATAAATTTGAATTCCCCTGAGCCGGAGAAAAGCTATTACTGGAGCCAGGACTTTTGTGAATACCCTGGGCGCAGTAGATAAGCCAAAGGGCAATGCAGAGAACCGATAATGCAAATTCCCAGTCCGAAACCTCAGGAATTTCCTGCAACTGGGCCTGATAGGAATGTGAAGATAGGCCTCTTTGAGATCCAAAGTCACCATCCAGTGATCTCTGCCTAGCATAGGCAACAGCTGCTGCAGTGTCAACATCTTGAATTTCGGAATTTCCAGAAAGGTGTTTAGAATGGATAAATCCAGAATGGGCCTCCAAGTATTTCCCTTCTGTGGCACTAAGAAAAGACGGGAATAAAACCCCGTGCCCCTGTCCACAGAAGGAACTGCCTGTATTGCTCCCAACCGGAGCAGAGAAAAAATCTGTGCCTGCGCTTCCAGTCTTTGCTGATGAGGCACATCCAGCATACCTTTGAAAGGAGGGAATGTGTGAAAATAAAACTTGTAGCCTCGAGTTATAATGTCCAATACACATTTGTCCTGGGTAACCAAATGCCAATTCCCTTTGAAAAGTCCCAGTTTTCCTCCTAGAGGAGCTGCCAGCAAAGCAGAGTCCGGCAGCTGAAGACACAGGTCATTGGGACTGCTTCCGAAAGGACTGACCCCTGCCCACCGCAGCAGAAGGGGTAAAAGAATTCAAAGGCCTAGAAGTAACAGGGCCCTGAGAGGAAGCCCTACCCCTACCACGCCTCGACCTGCCCCTAGAATGAAAATCCGAAGAGGGAAAAGACCATCCTCTAGCAGGCCAATTCCTACTGAACTTAGGGGGCTGAACCTGTAAGAAGTCCTTTACCATCTGCATAGACTTAGCTTTTTCCTCCATTTTTTTCAAAACTGATTCCACTGGAGGGCCAAAAAGAACATCAGATTGCAAAGGAGCATCCATAATGCGAGCCTTAACATGCTCTGACAAGGACTGATCTCTAAGCCAGGCATGCCTGCGAACAACAGAACTAGTAGCAGCCACCCTGGAAGAAGCTTGTAAAGCATCAAAACCACACTGCAAAGAATGCTTACCAACCTGGTCTGAAGCATGCACTAAATCCTGAAGCTCCTTACAGTCAACACCTTCAGACAAAGCATCCACTTTACATTTCAATTGACTTAGCAAATAATTCTGATACCTGAGCATATGAAATTGACAATTTAAAGCTCTCATAGCCAAAGTAGAAGAGGTATACAGCTTTTACCCCACCTATCCAGGGCCCTAGCATCCTTGTCCAGAGGAACCGGATTCTTAACCACAGAAGCCTTAACACCTTTGGGGCCTTGAGAAATAGTTTCTGGATCAGCCCTAGGACTCTTATACAAGTACTTGTGGCTTCCGGAACCCTGTAGTATCTATCCGGTTTAACTGGGGCAGGGGGCAGAGAATCTGGGTTAAGGGCAGCCTCAGAAAATACATCCTGAACAACATCCAGTACAGGGGGAATAGCCAAAGGCCTGTGCTGAGGCAAAAACAAGAATTCTCTCAGCCTTTTACGAGAATCAGAATAATCCTGGCCATCCCACTGGAAATGTTCCCTCATGGAATGCAAAGTTTCAGAGAAAGAAAAATCTTCTGGAGGGGATGCAGAGGGAGTAGCGTCCTCAGCCTCCGAATCAGAATAGGGAGGGAAATCCTGAAGCTCTTCCACAGAGGAATCTGACTCAGTGGGAGACTGAACCAGACCCTCCAACTCTGTGTCTATCCTGGGCCTCTGCACAGGGGGGGCATGGAACCCCTAATTAAAGTAATCAAATCTTCAGCCATCTTTAACATGTGCTTCCTAGGAGCTGGACCCTGGGGATTAGCACCAGCAGGGATAGACTTAGATTTAGAATGGCCTTTGCCTTGAGAAGGAGGAGGTCCAACTACCCTATGAGGGGAGAAAGCCACTGACAACAAAGAAGCACCCTCAGCCTGGCCCAACACAGGAGAAGCCACTTCCTGCAGTAACAAAGGCTCCCCTAGACACACTGGTAAACCGTCAGAAGGAGCCACTGAAGCAGTCAGTGGTTCCACAGAACCGACATCCGGAGTGGATGCCTCATCCTGTCTGGACCGCAAAGACTTATCTTTGCGCTCCTTAGAAGAACCAGTCGTCGGAGAATCCGACGGCATGTTATAATTACAACGTTTACCAAACACTAGCCTAGCACAGTCTAACCGACGTTTGATAGTACGCTTGTTAAAAGTAGCACAAAAGCGACACCCAACAACGTCGTGCTCAGGCCCTAAACAAGAAATGCAGAGTGAATGGTAATCCCTATGAGGAATCTGTTTCCCACAAGAAATACAGTTATTAACTTTTTCTGACATCCGGCAATACTGAGGCAAGAAAAAGACAAAAAATGTTCCCAACAGGGTACTTAGCCAACTTGGTATCCGGTCTGAAACTCGAAAACCGACAGTTCCAGAAAGCCAAACGGCACTTGCAAAAACTGCTTCTGCTGAGGACCATGCGGCAAGAAAGACTGAGGTTATGGCGTCGGTCATGCGCATTTGTACTGACAAGTACTTACGTCAGTCTCAGGCGCCTGTGACCGACGCCGGATCTAGCCCTTTGGTATTCGGGCCGATGGTGGGCAGCGGAGTACCCATTTGTCAGGACTGCAGCAATGGGAGACGACGAACATCATCTATTTCACTGCTTTACCTCACTACAGCAGTATACAGTTACAAGACATGCTACGGAGATTACTGGGCAATGATCTCCCCAGAGGTGTATTTCTAGGTGAGTGACATCTGCAGCCTTGCCAAAATCGAGTATGTGTATTGTACGGTGTGTAAGTGGCCTAAAAAGGCATTGTTCTCTACTCAGTCAGACACACACAGTTGTCAAGTCTGGGGTTAGAACACCTACCTCATTACTTTATCACACTAGAGCAGTATGCAGTTACAAGACACGCTACGGAGATTACTTGGCTATGATTTCCCCAGAGGTGAATTTCTAGGTGAGTGACATCAGCAGCCTTGCCAAAGTCGAGTATGTGTATTGTACGAGGTGTGAGTGGTCTAAAAAGCATTGTTCTTGACTCAGTCAAACACACACACACAGTTGCCAGGTCTGGGGTTAGAACACTTACCATATTACTTTATCACACTACAGCAGTATGCAGTTACAAGGCACGCTACAGAGATTACTGGGCTATGATTTCCCCAGAGGTGCATTTGTAGGTGAGTGACATCAGCAGCCTTGCCAAAGTCGAGTATGTGTATTGTATGGGTTGTGAGTGGCCTAAAAAGCATTGGTCTCCATGCAGTCAGGCACGCGCACACACACACACACACACACACACACACACACACACACACACACACACATACACACACACACACAGTTGCCAAGTCTGGGGTTAGAATACCTACCTAACTATTTTATCACACTACAGCAGTATGCAGTTACAAGACCCGCTATGGAAATTACTGGTCTATGATTTCCCCAGAGGTGTATTTCTAGGTGCGTGACATCTGCAGCCTTGCCAATGTTGTGTATATGAACTGTACTGAGTGTGAGTAGCCTAGAAAGCATTTCTCTGTAAACACAGGCAGAGACCGAGACACACACACATACATACACTCACACAGTTGCCAAGTCTGGTGTTAGGACTACTGCCTGACTAGTTTATCAGTACAGCAGTACACAGTTATGGGACATGTCATGGGGATTACTGAGCTACAGCTCCCCCAAAGGTGTATTTCAGGCTTGTCATGATACTGCTATACGGATGTGTGCATGGGCTGTAACCCATTCATATTGGGGTTTACATGCCACATGCGGGCACGCACAGAGTCATATGCCACAGGTACGTGTATACGGCTACTAGGTGACATCTTCCTTGTACAGTCATGTTGCACAGCTGGCACGTGCAAAACGCAGTCATGCTGACAGATACTAGTGGCTAGTATCTGCAGTGAGTGACACCTGCACCTCATGTGTTTGGGGCCCTTTGGCTGTGTGCTGGGTGGGACAGGCCCAGATGTCTCCTTGTCATGGTCACCCTCTTCAACACATCTATGTCCATCTACCTTTGGCTTATTATAGTGTGTTGTTCTTACATATATGTCTGTATTCCTATCCACTGTGTGTGCAAGGCAGGAGTGGTGCATACTGACATGTGTCTGTACTAAGAACTGTGACTGCCAGATATGTCTGGTCCACTGACATGGCCTTCTTGTGTTTAAGTGTGTGAGCATGCCCAGTATGGGCTTTCAGTATGTTGTTGACTGATATTGCCTTCATTCCTCTAAGTGTGTGAGCATGCCCAGTATGGCCATCTATATTGCATGTGTGGATCAAGTCCAGGTGGTTTGTACTGTGGTGCTGACCTTTGTGCTGTACACTGACAGGTACCATGCTGTATCTGTAGGGTATACATCAGTCATTTGGCATTGACTGTTGCTACATTTCTGCTTAGCGGTGGGGGGGGGCACCAAACTGTTTCTACATTTCTACACAGGGGTGGGGGGGCACACCTGACTGTTACTATAAGTGTACATAGGATGGTGGGGCACACCTTACACTTTTACACAATTGCTTAGACTGTACTGGTATGCCAGGTACACCATTTCAGTCTGTAGTCTTACCTATCGTGCTGGCTAGAGGCATATCAATGTACTACAGATTGTAGCTTTCACTACCTACATATTAGTTTCTGACTTCCTGGCCTTCACAACTGACATCCAACTGGCTGGCCTGCTGTAGTCTGTCTGTGTAGGGCTGGGGTAGGGGTTACCCATGGGGCTCATTCAGAGGCCATAGTACAGCATTTGTTTGTGTTTGTCTACACCTATCCTGCTGGCTGTGACTGTTGTTGGGTATGTGACCCCCTGACTGGCATGTGTGAGTCACTTACCTTGTGGGTGTCCCAGTATTGAGGGTGGTGATGCAGAGCTGCCTATGTCAGATGCACGTAGTACACTCCCTATACATGGTTGAGTACAGGTAGTGTCATGTTTGGCATCCCTTTTACTGTATGTGCGAGTCGGAGAGAGGTGTCATTCCCTGAGTCCCTACTGTGTCAGTGCATGTGCTATGCGTTGTCTCTTTGCCAAGGCCAGAGCATACTGGGCATGCCTTCTTCTGCCTACTGGAGCAGGCTCAGGTTGTTCCTCCTCTGTGTCACTCTATGCCTGTGCAGGCCTTGGCACTGGTGGAGGGCTGTGTGGCCCTGCCCCATGCTGTTCCTGCTGTAGCTGTTTCTGCAGGATCATATTGTGTAGCATGGCACATACAAGGACAATTTGGGTACATGTAGTTTGTGAGTACTGCAAAGCTCCACCAGATGTGTCCAGGCACCGGAACCATGACTTGAGCATCCCAAACACATGCTCTATTATGATTCTTGTTTGTGTGTGTGTGTCATTATGGAGTTCTTGTTCAGGTGTGTGTGCATTTCTGATGGGTGTCATCAACCATGGCTCCAGTGCATATCCAGCATCCCCCACTAGGTGACCATGTGGGTTGTCCCCATTGGCAAATGTCTGGTACAGCTACGTCAGATGCCAGATGTGAGAATCATGGTAGCTTCCAGGGCAGCCAGAACACACATTCATTATTATGCTCTGGGCATTGCACATGACCTGGCAGTTGATGGAGGGGAAGCCCTTATGGTTGATGTAGACCCTACCCCGTTCAACTGGTGGTGCTTTAATGCATATGTACGTGCAGTCTATTGCACCCACTACCTCAGGGTATTCTGCTATCTGGTGGAAGAGACGCATATTGCTGGCCAGTGCCTCACAGGTGATGGGGAAATATACATGTTCACCGACATGTGCTGACATGGCAACCAGGAACTGGTGGAGTACCCTGGATGCTGATGCCTGTGAAATCCCCATCATATCCCCAGTTGGCCTTTGGAAGGTACCTGTAGCTAGTATTCTTAGACCTACACATACCTTGTTATCCACTGGGATGGGTTCCCCTCTGTTAGTTCTGTGTGTGAGACGTGGCCGGCACAGCTCAACAATTTGCTGTAAGAGATCCCTGTCCATCCTATAGCTCTCCACTATCTCCAGCTCATGTAGCCCTTGATAGGTTACCCTGGGTCTGTACACTCTTTTCTGTCTCCTCACTGTGGGTTGCTCAGCAACATTCACATCCTCACCACCCTCAGCCTCCTGCACATACTGGTTTATGATAGCAAAAGCAGCCCCTAACATTTTTTCTCTTGCTTTCGTTTTGTAAAATTTCCCCATCTGTATACACTGGTGGTGCAGAGTTTTGGGGAAAAACAAGGGGGAAAGGTGTTTGCATAGTTTATAGTAGTGTGCTTGTCTGGGCTGGGCTGCTGCCTGTGTAATTGGCTGATTCTGATACATTTCACCTGTCAGCTAAGCTAGTTCTCCTTGATTACCTTCCTACTGCTGTTTTTCCTTCCCATTGCCTCCCTGTTTAAGCCCGTGTATGTGTCGCACAAACAGAGTTATTATATGTGCACAGTGCTGCTTTTTCCTGGTTTAACTTCCTTTTTCTTCTTGTAGAACCTGGTGCGTGGTGTGCACACCCACTTACACTTTGTAAAATGTGCTAGGCAGGTTTGGACACACCCCTAGCTTAGCTGTGCTAACCTAGGAGCAATCTCGAGCCACAGGTCTCTAATCCGCTTACAGTATGCCTGATAACCCCCCATGATGTCACCTATATCCTAGTTTTGCACCCAGCTATTTATACTCTTACACTCTTGGGACCTGCCTCACACCCTGGGAAAATCTGGGATTCACTAACCTTTCCCTCATTTGCATAGGATTGCCTACTAATGCATAGTTACATCTCCCACACTGAGCCTCCCCCATTAGCAACCACTACTCACTGGCCAAGTTGTGTTTTTCCTGCCATTGACTTGCATGGCAGCATACTGATTTTTGTTGGAATGCTCATTTTCAGTTTATTTTATTATTTTCCCCCTAATCCCATTTGCGCGCCGCTGCCCTATGCTTACACAGCCGAGATCAGTGAAAAAAAATAAAAGTTGTTTTATTTATTTTTTTTTATGGTTTGCAATACCAATGGCCTTCTACTTGGCCATTGGCATGCTTCCTCAATAACATGCAGCCTTTATTTGGAGATGTCATAGCTCCGTTTTGGAATTTGCAGAAATGTACTCAGTTAGTAACCGAGTGCATTTCTGCAGATTGCACTTGTCTTGCACGAGCTATTGCAAGCTTCCTGGAATGCACTATCACCTCATTTGCATGGATTTCTCCAGCAGATGAGGTGATTTGCATACCAGGGCTTAGTCCTTGCAAGATTAGTGCTGGTGCTCTCATGCACGTCCCTGCCGGCTGCTCCTGGATTGCACGGCAGACATATTGCCTGTGGGAACTACTGCACTCATCTTGCACTCTGTGCAGGCTTTTGAGAATCTGGGTGAAAGTAAATGAAATTTTGGAGAGCAAAAATTAGACAAAATACTTTTATTGTAGAAACAGAAGACAACTACTAGATTTGCAAGTCTGAAACAAAGTATAAATAGTGAAGTTATGACAAGAGTTCACAAACCAAAGCTGAAGCAGTTGCAATGACTAATTACAGTGATCTGTATGTCATGTGATACAAGTGCTAGAGAATTCAGTTTGAATACCCACATCATGTAGGTGAGACCATATCCAAACTGGCGCTTTTTGGATTATTATTCATCGTTACATTAAACTCTATGTGCCATTCCTTTTTGACAGTCGTCTTCATAGCCTACACGTGTGTGTAAATAAATGTCTGTATGCTGCAATGGAGTGGCATCCTATCCAGAGTCAGTTCTTTACCTTACACCTTTTGCATGTTAAAGTAGGAAATGGGTCCCTGTAACCATGAATAGGGTGAAGTGGATATTAGAAAATTAATGAAAGACTGTTGCTAAAGGCTTGGATGTTGCATGATTAGCTGAAGTACAAGGTAAGTGTACATTAGATGCTAGCATTAGGAAAATGTGTTTTGTGTTTGTACCAGCTTCACAAAGTATTTGGTTTTACTTACTTACGCTAACTTCAGTCTTGTGTAGCATCTATTGATAGATTTCTTGCAGAAAAGAATCAAGCCTTTTGAAGTGTTGAATTTGTTTATTTTTTCTTTCTAGGCATGATTTGTAAATACTCATGCTTACTTAGAGTGGAATTTGTCCCACTTGATTTTCATGCTGTATACATTTTGTATCATGTGTTTTGCTCACACTTTTGTTCTTACTAAATAATGGCTGAAGTGGGCTCCAGATGTCCTTTCCATTTACCTGCTCTGAAATAAATAAGTAAATAAATACAGTGTGAGCGCTAGTTTGCATTGTGTGAGATATCTGTCTTTTCTAAAAATAAATTACATAAATCACAGTTTAATAAATTAAATAACAGCACACTTGAGTGTTGTTCAGAAAGCAGCCTGAGTTTTATTCATCAAGGATAGCCATTGTCATTGGGGAGGCACAGTGGCATAGAGTCTAGCATTGCTGGCTTACAGTGATTTGTTCTTTAGTTCACTTCCTAGCTGGAATGCCTCCTATTTTAGAGTTATCACATCTTTCTTGTGTCTGTATTTTCCCTGTTGTACCAGGTTTACTTCTTTGTTCCCAAAACATGGCAGGTGAATTAATCCTGTAAATTGTTCATAGGCGTGTGCATGCGTGTGTGTGTAGTATAAAGATGGGTCATTGTCCTACAGTGGACAGGCATCCCAATCAGTACTATTTTCTCTGCCTTACATCCCTTTTTTGCTCAGTCAAGCTCCAGCTGCCCTGCAGCCCTGCAGCCCTGAATAGGATAAAGCTAGTATCAGAAAATGAATATGTACTGCATGGGATGAAATAATCCAGAAGTAAGCAATTCTTCATAATACTACTTCCCTTCCAACACTGCTTTTCCATAACAGACTCACTGTGCTGCTATTCCTGGTACAATGTAATACATAACACTAAGTTAGAAATGATGTTATCAGTGTTTACCAACATGTTTCATGACACATATATGGGATGTATGCTAGCTTTAATAAGTTCCCAAGGCAAACTTGATTATCTGATTTTGTCTTTTTTGCCTGGCTTCAGCCTGTGGGCTATTGGATCTGAATCAGCTCCAACACCGACCATATTCTCCAGACTTCAACTCACTGGACGATGCCTCCCCTACCACAATTCTCTGCTCCTCAACAGACCCCCTCCCCCGATCATATTTGCTATCATTCCTGTCATAAGCTCAATCCATGGCTCCATGAAAATGTATCCTTTTGGTAGTTCTTGTGTAGGCTCTCTGTAGTGTTTTCTGTAGTGTTTTTCCCCAGCCCTTTATAGTTAACTGCTTTTAGGATAGTTATAGTCTAGGTGGATAGATTAGCTAGGTTTAGGTTTGTTGTTATCTTTATGTGTGTGTGTGTGTGTGTGTGTGTGTGTGTGTGTGTGTGTGTGTGTATATATATATATATATATATATATATATATATATATATATTATATATATATATATATATATGTGTGTGTGTGTGTGTGTGTGTGTGTGTTGTTGTTGTTTTTTGTCTTTCAGCTTTTCCCATTTAGGGGTCGCCACAGCGGAACTCCGGTCCGCTAATGATTGGCAGTAGGTTTTCACGAATGCCAAGGTGCCAGCTCGACGTTCAACCTTCAACGAAAGCATGCCCATTTACGCATGTCTTTCAAAAGCCCACCCAACCGCGAGGAGGACATGTAGACTCCACACAGAAGGCACTCCCCGCACTCCAGCCAAGAATATATATGTGTGTGTGTGCACTATATATATAGTTAATAGCATACTTTTCCCAACTTTTTGAATTTGTTGTTTGCTAGGGTAGTTGGTTCTCTCTAGAGTGTAGTAGTATTGTTTTTTTCTTTTGTGTAGTGTGTTGGGTGCTTTAGGTCTGCCTTATACATGTATAAAGGTTGTAAAAAATGTGTTGCTTGTGGGCACAAGCTGACCTCATAAGATGTGCACGATAAGTGCATTTACTGTTTGGGGGCATCCCACCTCAATTCCCTATTCTCCAACTATGAGGGGTTCGGGTCTAGGGCAGTGAATGAGAGATGGGTGAAATTAGTCCTTAAGGGCCTTCCTCCAGCTGGTTCTTCTTCTTTGGTACCAAAGGATGGCTTCAAAAAACCTCATCACTCTACTAAGGACTCCAACACCTCCAGAGGGATCATAAGAGGTACTCCTCTATCTCTGCAGTTGGTCCTTTTTCTGGTTCACTGGACATGAAAGTCCCAAGGCCTTTAGGTGCCCCAGCTGCCTCAGCACTTGTGTCAGTTCTGACTCCTCAGAGTCAATAGCCCTCGATACTGACTGGGTGTAAGGCTCCATCTCATGCCCTTAGCATACCAAGTCCTTTTTTTGGTCAAAGGGGCTTTGTCAGGTCGGGTAGCTTCCTATTTCTCCCTGTCCACTCCACCAGAGATGTCAATGGAATCTTCTTTTTCCCTGTCCTGGTTCCAAGTTTGTCCAGCTCAGATCTAGCAGGTAAGTTATTCATTATGTAAGCTACCCTCCAAGCCATCATTGGTAGCTTCATCCACTTGGTCATTGAGGTAAGTGGGCAGTTTCAAAGCATCAAACTTGTATCAGCTGATGGGGTCTTTTTTGCAGACCAAGATACAATTAAGTCTTATCCCTTTGAGTCTGGAACCTTTTACTGGAACCTCAGTTCTGTCACTATGGTTTCCTCCCTCTGTCCCTGTGGATACAACTTCCTTGGGCACAGCTGTATTCCCACTCTCGAGGTCAGATCTGATAGTGTGGCCATCCTCAGCTCTGACTCCTACCTTGATCTTGTTGACTCTAGCTGTGTCATAGCTGACTGGAACTCACAGCTGTGGTGTTGAGGCTGGAATTTCTGGGTCAGGTTTGACCATCTCATCTTCAGGATCTTCCCTCCAACTCAGATATTTGGCCTTCGATATCTTGGCTCTGGTTTCGACCTAGGGGCAGGGTATAGCTTTCCCAGATTCAAGTGCATCTTGGGTATTTTCAGACACTGGAACTGTTGTCATTGGGATGCTGGCTTCTGCCTCCACCTTCAATGTCCTACAGAGGATGTTCTCCACTAAGGAGTTGGGTTGGACTTCTTCAGCCAGGGCTCCATTCCTTTTCTCATCTGTACCTGTGACCAGTCATTAGCTTGCTCCTGGACAACCCATGCCAGTTCGCCTCTTATCCATTCTCTTGGTGGGGCTTTCTGCCTCTCCCCCCTCTCCTCTGGCTTCGCTTGAGTGGGTGGTATCAGGAAAGATGCAGTGCAAGAGGAAGCACCTCAATTCCCATGAGGAGTCTCTCATTGTGGATACTGACCTTGAGGAAGAAGAGGGGTCCCATACATCACCGTGGGATGACACCTACTTTGGCAGTCTCTTGGAGCTTCTTTGCCAGTATAGGAGCTGGACCACTGAAGCCCCCCTCTCCAAAGGAGTCAGTATTTTTGGAGGCCTTTGGTGTGGGCTCATTCATACCTTGGGTGATTCACTCCAGATGCACTCATAGAGCTAGTGCCTTGGAGGGCATGTAAGGAACTCGACATGGTCAAGCTTATTTCTAAGATGCCCGACAAAATTCTTGCTCCTCCCAAGGATCAGCTGCAATGGAGTAATGGCCTAGCCATGTATTGGATCATGGTGGTGGCCCCACCAAGAAAGAAATCTCTGAGGAGTGTTCCTTGGTCCATCTTTCAAACATGGAGTCTCATGCTTTGAACTGTTTAGGGAAGCAATGTTATGCCTCAGCGACATTCGCTCTGAGGGCACTGAACTACTTATTCCACTTGACCAGACTTCAGTGCAATTTTGTGGCTGAAGTGTCAAGGGATGTTAAGTTGCAATAGTCTCTGGAGATTCAGAAGACAATGGAGACTCAGCTGTCTACCCTGCTGTCTATTGCCAGTGTTTCCATGAGATTAATTTGGAACACAGTTGATGAAGCATCCTGAACAACTGGCACTGGCATTGCCATGCGATGCCACGCTTGGATGCACCTGTGCAACTTTGCAGATTCCCTCATGGTATCCTTTATTAACACCTATTTTTATGGCTATTCCTTGTTGGGGCCTAAGATTAAAGACACTCTTACTACAAATGAACAGAAAGGGAAGACTCTGTCCACCATAGGAGTGTATTTTGCTACCCCTCAGCGAAACTTCTCAAAGAATCAGAAAGGAAGCAAACATCTCTTTTTTATAATCTTGCAGCAGTCTTCCCAGGTTGATCCTTGAAGGTTCCACCTGTGGTCAGGGTAGAACTTAAATGGGAGCTGCCTGCAAGGTAGGGGAGACCCACAAAATCAGGACTTCTATAGAGCTTGGCTTGCCTGCTGTTTTAGGCAGTTGGAGGTCTTTGGCTCTTCACTCAAAAGCTTGGGAGGCCATCATCTAGGAAGCATGGTTGTTGAGTCATATTCAGAAGTTATACCACTCCCTTTTTATAAATTCCAAGGTTTCATTGCAAATATCTCCCAGACATTCCACCCTATCAGAGACTGCAGGCAGCATTAGAGATACAGAAGCTTCTGGCAAATTAAGTGAGCCATAAGGTCTCCTACCAGACCAGTGAGGATCTGGGGTCTACTCATAGTTCTTTTTGGTGCCAATGAAGAACAAGACCTCAAGTCTATTTTGGATTTAAGCAAATTGAATCCTTTCATGAAGACAACCAAATTCCAGATGATCACTGTGCAGTCCATTCTGTCCTGCTGGAGAAGGACAATTGGATGTGCTTGATAGACCTACCATAATATCAAGGTAGAGAGAGACACCCTGGGAGGTTTCTGATGTAACATCTGGAGGCCATTCATTACCAGTTCACACTCATGTCATTTGGTCTCACCACCAACCCCCCCACCCAGGTATTTACCAAGTTCATGGCAGTAGTTGCAGCCTGGCTCTGGCTGTAGGGTTTTCAGGTTTTTCCTTACCTGGATGACTGGCTTCTCACTGATGACATGAAGTGTCATTTATCACAGCCAGAGATATCTTACTCTACTTATCCGACTAGTTAGGAATTACTTTAAATTATCTAAAGTCCAGCCTACATCCTGTTCAGACTTTAGAATTCATGGGTTGCCGTTTGGATATCATCAGCCAAACTGCCAGGCTCTCAAGTTCCACAGTGATCAGCCTTTGATTCCAGGCAATATCTGTACTTGCCATTTCAAAGCCTCTGGCACATACGATCTTGAAACTCGTAGGCCACATGACAGCTTCAATAAGGTTGGTCCAGTTAGCCAGGTATCACATGAGGGCTGTACAATGGGTTCTTGCAGGGCAGTGGTCATACTTGAGTGATCCAATGGACTTTTGAGTAAGATTGACAAAGGTGTGTCACGATCAGATTTGGTGGTGGTTGCAGCCTCCCTTAGTGACCAGCAGGAGATCATTCATTCTTTCCCTTCCTGTGGCCACTGTCACCATGGATGCCTTCTTTTTTGGGGGGGAGTGCATTTTGAAGGGGGGGATGGTTCAAAGGTCTTGTCTTATGTGGTGGCCAACATTCACATCAGTGTTCTGGAGATGAGGGCTGTCATCTTTGCATTGCAGGCCTTTAAGGATATCATCCTCAGTGTTGTGATTTTGATACAGATGGACAATATGTCAGTTGTCTGGTATCTCGGCAAGCAAGGGGGAACACATTCTTATCCTCTTTGTGGAGAGGCTATGGGGATTTGGCAGTGGGCAATCTTATCTTAATGGTTTCTGGTTGCAACACACATCCTGGGGTAGTGTAATATTCTGGCCAACAGATTGAGCAGGAACATTCTTCTTCCACATGAGTGATCTCTGAATCGAAGAGTGGCAGCTCAAATTTTCCAGCACTGGGGCACTCCATGTTGTGACCTCCTTGCTTCCCCTACCAACATCAAATGCAACAGCTATTATGCTTTAGTCTGTTTTCAGAAGCAGTCACCCTGAGATGCTCTACTGTACACTTGGCCCTGGGACTCCTGTATGCTTATCCTCCAGTTTGCCTGATTGTCAAATTTCTCCAGAATACAGTCGATTGCAGAGCAACAGTGATCCTAATAGCCCACTTCTGGTTTTGTCTGGTGTGGTTTCCCCTTTCTGTGGCCTCTTCTGTGATACCCACCAAGTTCTGGATTTCACTCTGGATCTCATTTGCCATTCAGCGGGTCTATATCCTCCCAATCTCCAGCCCATCAAGCTAACCACATGGTTTCTCCAGTTCCTTTTGTGGCCAGGAATCCCAATCTGTCTGATAATGTTGTGCATATTTTATCCTCATTCCATAAGCTGTGTACAAGGAAGGTGTATTCCGGTAAATGGAAACTCATCCCTTAAGTCAACAAATCTGCACGTTTAGGATTTGAGCCCTTTTTTACTTCATTAGAGGCAGTTCTAGATTTTCTTGCTCAGTTGTTTGAATCAGGCCCTAGTTTTTCTACAATCAAGGAACAAACTTTCAGCTATTACTGATTTTCATGTTGGTAGGGATAATGTTCCCTTGGCTGCTCTGAAAATTTCCAAGTCTTTTCTCAAAGGTAAATTTGTATTGCACCTTCCTGTTTGGGATCCAGTTCCTCCATGGGATTTACGTTTCATGTTGCAAGTTCTACTTCAGATTTAAAGTTTTTATATGAGAAACGTTGCTTTTGGCGGCTGTTACCTCAGCTAGGAGAGTGTTCAGAACTACTAGCTCTTGATTCTCCTCCTGATCTGGAGTTTCATAAAGAAAGGGTTTCACTCCTCACCAGTCCTCACCAGTCCTTCTTTTCTGCCCAAAGTAGGCTCTGAAAGTAATTTTAATAGATCTATTCACCTTCCTCTGTTTTTCCCAAAATTTTAAAAACAATACTGGCTGCATTGCTTGGATGTGCATAGACAACTGAGATTTTACCTGGCCAGGACAAAAGCCTTTAGGAAATCCAGCCAGATGTTTATTTCCTTCTCAAGATCCAGTCTGGGGAGTCCTGTGTCAAAAGTGACATTATCCAAGTGGCTGTCGGAATGCATTTCCTTTGCTTATGCCTTGAGAGACAAGACCCTACAGGGCAAACATAAGGTTCACTCTATGGCTACTTCTACAGCTTTCTTTCCTAGAACTTCCTTGGATGAGGCCTGTGCAGCAGCCAGCAGCTACTTGGGTAGGCTACCTCACCTTTGTTTCTCCTTGCAAGCTGGACATTCAGTCCAGGTCCAGGGCTTCTTTTGGCTCCACCATGTTGCAGAATATCCTTCGTTAGATCCTCCCAGGGATTTTTACCTGGCTAGGGAACTCTGTCCCACAGGTTGAAGCCAGAAAGAGAAGACAACATTGGATATGAAAGTTTTGTATTTACCATAATGATAGAGTCATGTTGTCTGTCATGTTGTCTGTCTCCATCTGGTTCAACCTTCCCCCTTCCTACCGTTACCTTTTTGGTGAGTCTCCTTGTCTAAGATGACTGAGTGGGGAAGGATTTATTCTTCTTTGTTCTTGGAGTTCTTTGTCCTCCTCCTTTATGGAACAGATGTGTTTTAGAGCTATTTTTTGATTTGGCAAATATGATCTGAGGGGTTTGTTGTGGAACATGGGATTGTGGGTAGAGGAGGCAGAGCACAGTGTGTTGAAATCTGCAGGATTTGTCTAACATTGGATCTGATAACCCACAGTTGAACCAGGTAGAGACAGACAATATGGATCTATCATTACGGCAAGTACATAACTTTCATTTTTTTTACTGTTTTAACCATATTGTTTTTATACAACGTATAACTTCTATTATATAGAGAATTTATTTTTAATTGGTTCATACTGAAAAAGTCATGGACCTAGCAACAAAAATACATTAAACAAACATTATGCAAACATAATAAAACCGCAAATACAAATCTGAACATAATGGGAAATGAAAAAAATATAGGTCTTGGAGGAGATAAGCTTGAATGTACCTCTGAAAATTATTGTAATTAGGGAATGAAGATACTATGAATCAAAAAGTTTAGAAAGCCTTAGATATGCTATAAACTGGATAACTTAAAGAACTGGATCTACTAAACAGAGTAAAAAAACAGGCCTTTTTTGAGGTCTAACCTGGTCACCACAGTGTCTTGCTTATACACAGAAGTAGGAAAATGATCATAGTATGCCTCAAAAGAAAAACAAACATTTTGAAATAATAAGATTTTGGGGAAAAAAACTGGAAAAGTAAGGAGTGATGAGTGTGAGAGATGTAAATAAAAGTGTGATAGCATGGAAACACTTTCATTTACTAATATTAGTAGCAAAAGCAATGGTATAAAGCATAATGCAATATATTAACTAACAAAGATACAGCGAATAACATATTTTTCTAGTAAAATCTGGAACAACATTTTTGTATACCATAGGCAACTGTAAATATACTTCCTGGGAAACTTCAGAAATGTGAGACTTCATAGCACTGTTCCTTTCTAAATTTCACCCCAAGTCTTGATTCAAGACAAAAAAAAATAATTTCTAACACATTCTAACATATTCTTTAAATATAGTAACTCACCATATCGAAGGGTTAAATGACATGAGTTGGATGGAAGCTATGTGCACACAAAAATGTTCTTATATGCCGTATTATATTATAGTAATGGTATAATGTTTTCACCAGACTGTGAGGCTAAAGTTGTACCCCAAAAATTCACCATTTGTCTAAGTACAATGAAGAAGAAAGTCACCACATTATTATTTAAAGAAATAGATGCAAAAATTTATTTTTTTCTTATTTACTTCATAAATTAAACATTAATTAATATTTGTAATTATAGACATGTTTAAAACTAATCTTGCTGCTGTTGAAAGTCTGTAGATTTTCACATCTGGGGACAAAAAGGTATCTCATATCAAACTACATATCTTTCATATATAAATATATATTGCACAGGAAAAAGTACTTAGGAAGCATTTTATAGATATGGTCCATTAAATATCTAGGATTGGTACTATCACCAAGGTGGATGCACCTAAAATAAGATGGTTTGCAAACAGTACTCAAAATTTTAATAAATTACCTGTATCCGCGGTGGTGGTGCTGCGGTAGCGTTGTTGCCTCACAGAAAGACGTTGTCCCATTCGATTCTCAGCTAGAGCGTCTTCTGTGTGGAGACATGCGTGAATGGGCGTACCTTCGTTGAAGGCTGTGTGTCAGGGCCGGCAACTCGGCATGTAAAAATCAACTGCCAATCATTAGTGGACCAGAGTTCTGCTGTGCCAAACCCTAAAAGCCGAAAGACGCAACCTGCATCTATAAGATAATGTACTGAACTCTGTACCACTGGTTGTAGCACCTTATCAACATCTTACTTAAAATAGTGGCAAGCTTCTTTTTAACCATCTTACCTAAAAAAAATAATGTTTTGAGTTAATGTCATTGATAATAAAGCACCTTGGTGGTGAACCCAAGCCTGTGTGTTTTAACAAACTATAAAATATATGAACTACAACTTTCTCATAGTAAATAACTTTTTTCTGCTTGTCAAACAAAATCCTCATTTCTTCCTCTCAGTAGTAACAACAACACCCACTTGTTAAGAAAATAAGCCCACTGGGCAGACACAGTAGTCCCTTTTGGGGGCAATCCTGAAGTATTGTCTGGTTAAGTGATTTGCTGAAAATCACACAGTAGGCAAATAAAGTCTGAGGGAATCAAACCCTGTATCACAGGAAGTACAGCTCACAGCTTTATTAACCCTGTGCACCAGCTGCCAAAGTTATCAAGGCTATGTTGAAAATTATTGCATGAGTTTAACACTTAATTTTTCACAATAATGTGAGTTATTTAGAACACAGGGCCAGATTTATTCATAAGTACGACACAGACTCAGTGTGCCCTGATTTAATTGAGGGTTCAATGATTGCATAACTTCAGTCGGATAGAGGCTTCATTTTCACTTAAATTATAACACTTACCTTCTGAGCCTGTACACAGTGAAGCACACATTCTGAAGACCAAAATTGTCTTATTAAGTTTGGATGGAATAAATTGGCCGTTTCTAATAATCATCACAGCCTCAGAAAACATTATCCCTGAATGATCTGATACAGAATAACCTAGAAATTTAACAGTATATCAAAAATTGGACATTATTAAATCAAGATCAGTTTCCTGCATAGGTTCAAAAATAATAGCAAATTCAATATAATTGCGTTCCAGAAAAAAGTTAAAGGCACTAGATATGTTAATACATTTTCTTTACATAAACCCCTAAGATAAAAATGAATTTTCAAGTGTAATTTTCTGAAAAAGAAAAACTGTAACAATCATTGTGGACTTTTATGCAATGGTTAATTTTAAAAGTGCATATCAAAGTTCACATGCAATGAGTTTGTTAGTAAGTACATTTAAGTACTTTTATTAGAACTACTTTATGAGCCCTTGTACGTTTAATGTCTGAAAACTAATATAATAATCAGTTTGTTGATTTAGAACATCTGCAGTACCTTGTACAATTTGCAATGCATGAGGCAATATCAATAACATATAAATCCACGTGTTGATAAGCTAAATTATGTCATATGTGTCACATGTTGAGTTTCTAAACCCTAAAAGCATAATTTGCTTTTAATTGAATTAGAAGAAGTTTGTATACCTTTACTTCATAGATCTCATTCATAATGTAAAACAGGAGTACTTCTGCTAGGAGCCTTAGCACAAAACTACACTCATTGCAAGCATTCCTTGCCCTGGAGGATGCTAACATTTGTGCAGTCACTGAAACCTGGTTCAAAGCTGTGGAGAGCACCCCGGCCTTACCAGGTTTCTCATCCTACCATACTTTCAGACCCGAAACGGAAGGCTACAAAGCCAAAGGAGGCGGAGTTTCAATATTTATCAAAGACATACACACCTCCAGGCTGGCCAAATGGTATGATGCACAGGAGACACTCCAAGTGCAGTTAACTGTTGACAAAACGCCTGTTCCAATTGTAGCTAGCTACAGACCCCCAACTATGACTCACAACGCCCACTCCACCTATCTGGACTTACTTGAATCCATCAAGATTCAACCCTCTACCCTGATCCTAGGTGATTTAACTACCCAACCATAAAGTGGAAGACCTGTTCTAGCTCAAACATGAATGCCCAGAGATTCCTCAACTTCGGCAGTTCCAATGCTGGTCAACATCCCTATGAGAAGTAAAAATATCCTGGACCTGGTCCTAACCAACATGAGTAGCCACTGTAGCACCCCTACAGTGTCTTCCTCCTTGGTAAGATCTGACCATAAAGCGATCACATTTAAAGTCACCATCTCCCCTGGCCCCCACCCCCTTGTCAGGGACAAATGAAAAAAACTGTTCCAAAGCTGACTGCAACCTCCTCAGAGCAGGTATAAGCAGCTTCACAACCACCATCTCATCAGTTGGAACTAACACTAATGTCCAAGCCTACACCAATAAAGTATATGAACACCTACATAGCTGTATGGACTCAGCAACATCTGACATGACCAAATCATCTTCCTCAAGGAAGAGTAAACCTGCCTGGTGGATAGCAGCAATAAACAAACCCTATAATAAAAGGAAATAATTGCTGTCCAGGACCAAGGAGGAGCAGGTGCCAAGCTGGAAGCATTCTCTCCTTTGTCTGAACAAGCAAATAAGGTCACTGGTGAAATCCTCTAAGGCTAACTTTGAGTCCAGATTGACCACGTCCACTAAGGACAATCACAAGGCCTTCTTCACATATGTCTGCAATCTCAAAGGTAACACCCAAATCTGCTCTGAACTGGTGGTTGATAACACCACATACACAAAAGCCATAGATATAGCCAACCTGCTGGCAGACAGGTCAGTGAAAACTTCAACCCCTGTCCCCCCCATCAGGAAACCAGGACATCCCCAGCACCTGCCCCCCTCCCCTCATCACCAGGGAGCAGGTCCTCAATGGCCTCTCAAAATGAAAAAAACACAGTCTCCATGGGACCCAAAAACATCCTTGGCTGTATCCTACATGAACTCAGGCAAGAGCACTCAGCTCTATTAGACACCCTATTCAACCAAAACCTGAGTACCAGCTTCATCCCAGCTGAATGAAGGACAGCCACTGCCATCCCTCTACACAAAGGTGGAGCGTCCACTGACCCAGGCAATTATCGGTCCATCAGCCTAACTAGCCTGATCTGCAAGGCCATGGAATGCATTATCATGGACCTTATAAACAAGGACATTGGCAACTACCAAATGCTTGACCCCACACAGTTTGGTTTTGTCAAAGGGAGATCATGCCTGTTAAACTTGGTCAACTTCTTCAAAACAGTCACCAAAGCCATGGACGAGGGAAAGATGGTGCACACTTCCTACCTTGACCTAGTCAAAGCCTTTGACAGTATTTCCAACTTGGGCATAATAGATAAACTCTCCCAGCTAGGCATCAACCTGTATGTTACCAGATGGGTAGCTAACTGGCTCACTGATAGAACCCACTCAGTCAAAGTAGGGGAAGCCACCTCTAGTAGTAGACCTGTAACGAGCGGTGTACCCCAAGGATCAGATCAGTCTTCGGGTTCTTACTGTTTGGGATATACTTTTCTGAGGTGCAAGCCAAAACCAGTGGTCTGTGGCTGGCCAAGTTTGCAGATGAATGCAAGCTGGGTGCTGTTTTAAATTCCCCTAGTGATGTGAACATCCTCCAAGAGGGCCTTGCCTAAACTAATGACTGGTGCCAGAAGCATGGCTTCAAACAGAATGCCAAGAAATACATCATTATCCCCTTTGAAGAAAATGGCATCCTCACTAAGTTATCACACTAATAACAACAATGTACTAAGTATGCAATCAGTCGTGAGGGAACTTGGTCACCCAGGTTGATAGCAACCTCACTTTTAACCACCATATTGCCTCCATTGTACGGAAGGCTTTCTACATGGCCCAGCTCATAAATAAGGGTATTTCATCCAGGAACAAGGAGATCATAACATCCCTGTACTTCTCCCTTATCAGACCCATTATTTAGTACAGTGCCCCCTTCAGCATATAGGTCTAACTTGAATGTTCAAAAGTTCGACTGCATAAAGATTGACACATATGCTTCGAACTCTTAAATGTTCGAAAGTTAATTTAGAAAAAAGTAACAGGAAAAAAATAAAAAAGATGTGCCCCCACCCCCCCGCTACTTAAATATACCAACTCCGAGATCGCACTACATTGAAGTAAACGGAAATCTCCACCTATGGAGATTTCCGTTTACAGTTTTCGATGGCTTGCACTTTCGATGCATATGTTTTTTTCCATATGTATTCACAGTTTTATGCTTTTGCATAAATAAAGTAGACCCCAGCATGTACCTTGCCAAGCAAATGCAGCAATTGGAGAGACCACAGAGCTTCCTGACCAGGAAAATCCAGGGTCTCAAAACCTATCCTCTACAGATAGGCTAAAAGCCCTGTCCCTCTACTCAATCTCATGCAGACTGCTCAGAGGTGACCTGTTTCTGGCATACAAGGCCATCTGAGACCCAGCCTTGATGGAGTTGCTGCATATCCATAAAACAAACTCCACTCTAGCAACCGGCACACAAGGCCTTAACCTGGTCTGTGACATTAATAGTACTTGTTGGCGGGATAGATTTGTGTCCCAAAGACTACCCCATCATTGGAATAGACTCCCTTTCTATGTCAAGCAGAGTACCTCTCTAGCCCTCTTTAAGAGGAACCTGGAAGACTGGATGGGAAACAGAAAATACATCCCTGGGATACCACCTGTGTCCCTGCTGGACAGGGGAAACAAGTGCTGACTTTGAGGGAACATGGGCAAAATTCTTGGCTAGGTTTATAAGGGCCTACGGGCAAATAGGCTAGTATCATCCTATGCACCTATGAACCTATGCTTGTTGAAGTGCATATTCTATTTGTTGTTTGTCTTACTACAGTTTAAGAGAAATTCACTGAGAAAGCTCTCCTAAATGTGTATAGATGTCATTATGAACTTGAGAGAATTCTGAATGTTTTCATTGTGTTGTAAGTCCTTTTCTTTTCAGAATAAAATGTTCATGTTTCCATCCTCTAGATTTGCTTTATTCTGTTCTCAGACATTGCCATGCAAACAAGCACCTTCTACTTCTCAAAGTCAGAAGTGTCAGCTGTAATTTTGAACATTCTTTTTTGCTAGCATTTGCAACACTTTCTTTAATTCAAGTTTTGCATTTTGTCACAATGTTCAAAGTGAAATTTAAACTGCTTTAAGGTTGCCAGTAAGTCATTTATTTCAGATGTTACTTTTTATATTTTCTAGTGTCTTTTTCAAAGTACGGAGTCACATTACAGAACACTGTATGCTTGCCATCCATCATTCTTGCAAATTATTCTCATGTGCATCAAAGGCATCTGATGGCAGTTTATCTATTCTATGACCTCTTACAGAAACCTGTAGCTTAACATATTTTTCAAGCAATATTTTGATAAAAAACATCAATGTCTTAGAATGCAAAGTTGCAGGTCTGTAAGCATACACTTCAGACTCCAGTCTCCTGGGTATATCAAATTTTAGGAAAGGATGACCTCAAGTACAATTATGCTCTTTTTGAAATCCTTAACTGGAATATGGTTTGTTCACTAGTCCCCTACCATTTGTAAATTGGCATAATGGATATAATCTCAGTCTGTATTAAATGTGAAGACCACAAATTAGATTATCCAAAAACTGAAATAGCAGTAACTGCAAATATTTTTTGTTAAAAACTTCTAGAGCTATTCAGGGTAGAAGATGTGAGTACAGATACTTGTGTTTTTTTTCTCCTTCTGTAGCTCTTCTTTATTAGCAGATGTCAGATGGTTTCAGAATATGATGAAAATCAATGCTAAATACATGTTTGTGTGTTTATTCATTTTAATCAGTTAATTAAAGCAGCCTGACAATTGTAATCTCTTTTTATACAATAGTTACTCAGATGCTGTGTCTGCAAAACAAATACCGTCTGTTGTAAATATGCTGCTAATTTCACTGGGGGAATTTTTTGGAGATGGGCTGTTCAGCCATCATTTCCTTTCCTGGACAATAAATACTGAATGGAGACCATCTGCATGTAAGAAGACCACACTCTACTCCTCTGAAATGAATTCAGATGTTTGGCATTGAAGCTATGCAACAAGGATCACCAGACTCTACTGTTTTCATTGAGATTCAGCAATTTAGATAGAGGGTCATGAATGGAGCCCTGTCTCATCAGTAATGAAGTATTCAGTTCTGAGCAGTGCACTAATCAACAAGTCTGCTCAATACAGCTAACCCTTTCTCAGTGAGCCAATGCTTCAATGCATTAATATGGGAAATCCATTATTCTGGGGTGGTTCGTGCTGAACTGATAGGAAGACAGGTCCATATTATTTATTTATTAAAAGTAAGAGAATATAAAATATGTACCAGTAGCTGCTGTACAAACAGTACCTATGCAGTATTGGTATGCAAAGAGCAAAAAACATGCTTGGTACTCCATATATCTTAGCATACAGCTCTTACATGCTTAATTGCATGTATTGCAGATTAACATTGTTTACTGTTTTTATTTTTTTGGGGGTGGGTCTTACATATACACTAGGACCATTTGATGCCATGAGCTACAGCAATCATTTACTTGTATACTTGATACTACCTCATTCATCCTGCCGCCAAGATTCAATTTTTGCCATTTCTACTAGTAATGTATAGTTGGGGGAGTCCTGCTGTTTCCATTTTCAGTTGATTTCTTGGCTGCCAAAAAATTCAGTGAATGCAAATCCCTTTCTGCTATATCTCATTAATTGAATCCCCAACAAAAAACCTAACAATCAGATATAGTTCTCCCTGGTCCAAAGTCTTCTAATGGCTTCCTTATTTGCTGCAATATGTCTCCAGGTCTATTCCTCACTACATCTCCTACAGGTACTCAGTGTCCCTGAAAACATGACAACTAACCTCATTGCCATTTAAAAATAATTATGAAGGCATTTTTGACTGAAAATTCAAATATTTATTGACCTAGTATTCGTTTGAATAACATACCAAGTCATTTTTTCCAGCCCCTAATTAAATCTTTGTTTAGATATCCTCTCCCAATTCTTTCTCTTTCTGTCCTTCAACATTTTAGTGCTTTCCCTTAAGATGGCTTACAATTTGCTTACCATTTTTTGACACCTGGCTTATTTCCATATGAATTCAGATAGTTGGTATCCATTGCAAGACTGAGTAAGCTTTTGAATGTCCCTTTAATAACATTTTCAGTACAGCTGCCAGACCCTTGAAGGTAAAATCTTCCCCAACTCAAAAATGCCTTTGGAACTATTTGAGGGCCACTATCCCCCCCCCCCCCACCCCTTAACAACTGTTCTCAGTACCATAAATTGTTCAGTTCAGGTCCCTTCCTATAATTCTTCAGTAACTACCAGTCAGTTCTGAGGCTCAAAAGTTATTGACACTAGCACTCCCTTCCATTCTTCCTGTCCCAGCACCTTCACTGACCAACCTAAAGCATCTGAAATGGCATCCCAAACTCTGTTTCAATGCACAAAGTTCCTGTCTCAAAGTATTCCACTTGTTAGTTAAATTACAAAACTGATACAATAGCTTAAACCATCCTAAGTCACTTTGCCTAGTATTACACATGAGAAACTCCCATCAGCTGAGCTGCTGTTAAGTAGACCTCGTAGTTAGTTGTTCCCAGCCCACCCTGATCCACTGCCAAAACTGCTTTCTCCCATGCAACCCTTGCTGTTTCTGGGGTCCGTTACCATCTGTCTTCTGATGATAACTTGACTGCTTGAACTGTGTGTGTGCCATGTTTTATGCCTCGCTGTATTAGATGACAAATCGTATTCTTTATGTTTAGGTGGTCTATATCTAAAATCCAATTCTGATTCTAACATGTTCACCTCATACTTACTTCTAACTGTCTTTTCCAAGGCAACCTAGATACTTTCTGTATGTAATACCTACAAATCTATCCATGGCTGCCTGCTTCTGCATACAAATTTCTTGTTGTCTCTTAACATTCTGATAAAGGGCTGTAAAGTTATGTTTAGTGTGCCCACAAAAGCTTCCCACTATTCCAACACTTCTCATGCATCCCCATGGCTCTTATTTTTAACAATCAGGAATGGTGTGGTATATAAACTGAGGCCACCATCATCTTTTCCCATTTAATATTCCCCTTTATAACTGCATATCTTCCTTCTGGATTCTGCAGTCTGTTAACTATGGTGAAGCCAAAACTCTTCCTGACTAATTTCACAACTTTTCCTGGCTTCTTGAAAACTAGTTGTGGTACCCATCTCATATCATCCCTTAATAACTTGTAACTTTAATGTTTGAATAAATAAGTTTTTTGTGAAGTTTTTATTTGTGGGAAAAAACAATTAATACTTTCAAGCGCTTAATTGTATCTGTAGCACATTAACATTCCAAAAGAGCATGTGAAACATTTCCCCATATGTTAATGAAATCCCTAAATTAAATATATTTCCCCAATTTATTCTCATGAATTAATCCTTTTTTCAGCTGTCTACAACCTAAGTTAAGAATTCATTTTTTAAAATGATGCTCATCCTGTTCTTCCATTGCTTATAACTTCTTATGATATTAGATTATAGTTGTCCCCTGCCCATACTGAATTAGCCATCTAAATACCTGAACTGCTTTATTTCCATAAAAGCCTCTACATAATGATATGCTATAACCTCTCTATATAATGGTATGCTGCTATCCCTGTAATTTAAGCCATCTCAGCCATTATGTCTTCATCTTATTCATAAAGCTCTGCTAAACTTAATTCCACTTTTACATCCATGCTTTGGCATCGCTAACTGCTTCTCGAACTAAATGTTGTAGCATATTCTTGCATCTGTCTTCTTCTTCTTTCAGCTTTTCCTGGATAGTGGTCGCCACAGTGGATCACATGTCTGCTCATGATTGGCAGTGGAGTTTTACGGTGTCGAGTTGCCAGCCCTGCGCTCAACCTTCCACAGAGGGCACACACATGCACACACTCACACCTAGGGCCAATTTAGAGTGTCCAATCCACCTACAGCATGTCTTTGGGATGTTGGAGGAAACTGGAGCACCTGGAGGAAACCTACACAACCACAAGGAGGAAATGCAGACTCCGCACAGAAGGCATCCCAGCCGAGGATCGAACTGGAGAACCTCTTTCTGCGAGGTGGCAATGCTAACCACTGCACCACCATGGCTGCCCATATTCTTGCATCTGTAAATATGTATATATATTTTTAGCATATTCTTGTATCTGTAAATATGTTTTGCTCATTTCTTACGTGACTCTATTCATCTTGGCTGTGACTGCAAATGGTCTGCTGAGATCAGTGCACTACCCTGTTAAACAAATATAAATAAATAAATTAAATAAATAAAGCTTTAGTAAAACCTTTTCATGCGCTCTCATTATGAATGCATACACCCTGTAATCTAAACTTAAAGTACTGAATATGTTTTTGCAAAATAAAATTGATACAATATGAAAACTTATGCAGCTAGTGTCTTTCTTCCTTCTCCTTCCACTTCCACCTTTCTTCATTCAAACAGTCAACTCCAACTAAGTTCCAAAGTAGGATAATAGTAATTCACTTGAAGTGGATAATAGCTGTCCCAGATTTATTGAATTCACCTTTTCATGTCCTGCCAGCAGCCCACCTTTACAGAAAGTCCCAAACCCTTATTTTCATTGGGTCTCACAGTGATCAGTCACTGTACTTTCTGCCACACTGCTCTACCATTTGTGGCTAACAGAAAGGTGTTCTAATTGAGCAGGGAGACTGCATGAATACGTGTGTATATGTGTGTCTCTCTCTCTCTCTCTCTCTCTCCCTCTCCCCCTCTCTCTCTCTATGTATATAGATAGAATGATAGATAATTAGATAATACACACACACACGCACACATGCATGCACGCACGCACACACACACACACACACACACACACACACACACACACACACACACACACACACACACACACACACACACACACTCTTATGGGTATCATTGCAGGTATACAAAACAAGTATTTCTTTTCTTTTTTAAACACCTTTATTAAATTATCACTTGTGACATAGGCAAATTACATCTATATAAAAGTAAACAAACCATATTAACAAGTTCACATTTACAAACATTATATATCACATATATTCTTCTATACAAAATAATTAATTCAACATTGCATAAATTGTTCAATTCCTGCCTTTTCTTAAACCTCATTCCTCCTCCAAATATTTTTAGGCATGTATTGTGTCCACAATTCCCATTTTTTCTACGCAATTTTCTATGCAATTTGCTCCTACCCTTTTCTAAAGATCCCACGTCCTGTTCTTTTATCTCTTGTTACAATATTGACTACTTCAAGGGCAGTTGGTTTACACTTTGATTTCCATTTTCTAGTAATTGCTTTTTTGGAAGCCAATAGAATTAAACGTAAAAGGCCTTACTATGTTTAGACAATTCAGATCTTGTATCCCAGCTCAAAAATCATTTCCTTAGTTAACTCATTTGCTCACTAAGTATTCTTAACAGAATACTCTAGGGGATTTTTAAAGTCTGCCAACTCATTACACTCCCAAAACATATGCTTCCAGGTACCTCTTTCTTCCCCATTACACCTCCAACATTTGGCATCTACCTGAGGAAAAAAGTCTTTGCAATCTGTGTGGGATATAAACTTACATATGCAAACACTTCCTAGCAAAAATACTACATCTTCTGGACTTTGTTGCATATTTGGGAGCCATACATATGTCATCTCATTGTCTGTTTGTGAATTGCTTATCTAATCTCTGTTCCCAATCTTTTCTGACCTCCTTTAATTGATTCCTATAGTTATTGTGCAATATTTTATATACCATACTAATTATCTTTTTTAACAGCAGCTTCTGTTCTAGATTCAACCAAAAACTGTACCAGTGTAGGTCTTTCACTTAGGACTCCCATATCCCTTTCTCTTTATCTATGCTCTGCTGTCAATCCCTGATAGGGAAGGCAATCATTAGCCTGCAGTCCAAATGTCTTCTTGACACCTTCCCATTATATTACCTTTCCCTCTCTAATTATTTGTTCCAAATACCTTTGTTCCTCTGCCAGCTTCCTGCAGTCAATTTCAGCCCCCTCTTGCCTATTCTGTGTATCCATAAATGCAATGATTCCTGTCATGAAAATCTACTTTCTCCATTACAATGTTGGTTCAGTTCTTTGTATACTTTAAGCTACTTCATGACTATGCTATTTTTTAATTTCTCCAAGTCTTTCGGGTTTCTAATATCATGATGGGAATGGATCCCATTCCTAATTCAAAGTACAATTAAAGTTCATGAAATTAGTACTGATAAAATAAAAAACGAACACACAAAAAATGACCAGACCATATCAGTTTATTGAGCGGTTTCGTCAAAATGGTAAAATTGACTTCTTCAGAATAACAACATTAATTAAATGCATTCTTTAAATAGCCAGGCAACATCATAGGACCACCAATAGTAATGATGTAAGTTTAAAGTCATAGCAGCCTCATAAAAGGTATATACATACATAGACTTTTTTAAAATTATAATTGCAAAACAATAAAATCAAGTCAATGACTTTATAGGAATTGTACCACCAAATCAAATTTTTTGCATAAAATTTATGAACCTAAGTACCATAAAATATAACCTATTGTCACCTCTAAAAATAAAACTCTGCCTTTAGTTTCAGATAGCTGAAAATGGAGGTCACATCATTCAACCCTGGTGGATTAGTAGCATTTGTTCTTAATTGCCACAATAACTCTTTATATTCTAAAAACAGGTCAGTGGGGCCTCCTCTATTATTGTACTTTAATTGTTCCAGAACCATAAATCTAAATTTATGTTGAAGGAATGTACTGACGTGTTTTGCAAGGGCATTGTTAAGATTTCCTTTATTCATATCATAAATGTGCTGGTAAATACGCTGCCTAAATACATTTTTTTGTTTTACCTATGTAGTAGCTGTCACAGTGCTGACATTTTGCTACATACACTACATTCTTGCTACCACAGTTACTTCTGTGATGTAACCTTACCAGGCTATGTTGGGGAAATCTAGTGCTATCCCGTTCCAATATGTACTGGCACTGTGAACAATGTCCACATTTTCTTATCCACCCTTCCCTACTGTGTCTATTACTTTCCTTATTCTGTTCAAGAATGTTCTTGAAACTAAAATCTTTTTTATAGACTACCATAGGGCTACCCTCAACTTTGGACCCAAGCTGGTCATCCCCTCTGAGATATGAACCAATTTTTTTTCTCAAAATCTGCTTAATCCCAAAAAACTGGGGATTGTATGTCAAAATGATGGTGTTTTTGAATGTTGTACCACTATCCAGGCTGGTGCTCCTATTCTCAGATGTCACAGAACCGTCATTCCTAACCTGAGTACCAGTCTGTAATAAGGGAAAAAAATAACCTGTTAACCTTTTTTCAGTAACCTCGTCTAAAATAAGTTTTAAAAATTCAAGTGGATACCCTCTTCTCACCAACATCCCTTGTAAAACCTCCCTTTCTTTATAAAATGTCCCTAGGTCATTGTTCACAGTGCCAGTACATATTGGAAGGAGATAGCATTAGATTTCCCCAACATAGCCTGGTAAGGTTACATCACAGAAGTAACTGTGGTAGCAAGAACCTAGTGTATGCAATGAAATGTCAGCAATGTGATAGCTACTACATAAGTAAAACAAAAAATGCAATTAGGCAGCGTATTTACCAGCACATTTATGATATGAATAAAGGAAATCTTAACAATGCCCTTGTAAAACACTTCAGTACATTCCCTCAACATAAATTTAGATCTATGGTTCTGGAACAATTAAAATACAATAATAGAGGAAGACCCACTGACCTGTTTTTAGAATATAAAGAGTTAATGTGGCATTTAAGAACAAATGCCACTAATCCACCAGGGCTGAATGATGTGATCTTCATTTCCAACTATCTGAAACTAAAGGCAGAGTTTTATTTTTAGGGGTGACAATAGGTTATATTTTATGGTACTTAGGTTAATAAATTTTATGCAATAAATCTGATTTGATGGTGCAATTCCTATAAAGTCATTGACTTGATTTTATTGTTTTGCAATTATAATTTTGAAACGTCTATTTATGTATATATCTTTTATGTGGCTGCTATGACTTTAAGCTTACATCATTACTATTGATGGTCCTATGATGTTGTCTGGCTATTGAAAGAATGCATTTAATTAATGTTGCTATTCTGAAGAAATCAGTTTTAACATTTTGATGAAAGCGCTCAGAAAACTGATATGGTCTGGTCGTTTTTTTGTATGTTCGTGAAATTAGTATTGTTTTGTCTTAGATGTCAGCCAAAAGTGCTCTTTGCAGCACTGCAATGTGCCCAGTAATGACTCCAAGTATGATTGTAAATTATTTTTTATAAATGCCAGTATCAATGCCAAGAAATGTATAGTTATCCCCTTTGGGAAAAAAACATGTACCCGTGAATTACCACATAGGTGGCAGTACACTAAACACCGAAAGTGTGATAAGAGACTTAGGGACACAGGTGAACAGTGGTCTCACCTTCGATAACCGCATCGCCACAACAGTCAGGAAATCCTTCTGTGTGGCACACCTCATCACTAAGGGCTTTTCATCCAGAAAAAAGTGGTCATTGTCCCACTGTACTCATCCCTCATTAGACCTATTATAGAATACAGTGCCCCATTTGGTATGTACCTCTCAAGATATCTGCAACAACTGTAAAGGCCGCAGAAATACCTCACTAAAAGAATCACAGGCCTAAAGCAGATGCCCTATGCTGACCATCTAAAAAAAACTCCACCTATACTCTGTCGCATATCGTCTACTCAGAGGCGATCTCTGCTTAACATACAAGGCCATGTCAAACCCAGAGCTGTTGGACAGGCTAAATCTTCATGCAAAGATGTTAATACTTTTAACTAAAAGTTAGGTACTAGATCTGGGCCTTGGGTTTTCCAATTTGAGGCTTTTCTTAATTTTATTTCAATCTCTCTGGCTGTTACTTCATCCCATTTTGTATCCTGTACCTTTAAACGTCTTATTCTTTCTTTTACTTCTTTTATCCATTTAGCATCTTTGTTATGTTCCACAGGATCTTTATAGATAATTCTCCAAAATGTATCTATTTCTTCATTTATTGGTGGTCTTTCAATTCCTTTTACCTTGTTTCCCAATTATCTATAAAACTTTTTGGGTCATCAATAAATTGCTTATTTCGTACTTTTCCTTTATCTTTGTATCTTCTAAGATTTTCCCTCCTCTGCTGAAATTTTTAGTTTCTTATTTGCGATAGTGCATGATAGATCCCGGTTTGTTCTAATACTGTGCATTGCTTTTATCACATCTTTCTTAGTATTTTTGTTGATCTGTTCCCTCTTCTATAGCCTTCTAACAGTGACACTTCTTGTCTTAACTGCTTTATAGTTTTCTCTATTCGATATTTCCATGATGGTATTCGATTTCTCCCCTTCCTTTCCCTCACTAACCTGTGTTCTTGTGGTAGAACTTTATCAGTTATTAATTTAGTTGCACAGTAATATATCCTGTTTACTTCTATTATATTGCATGGATCTCAATGAACAGTCCTAATTACTGTGTTCATTTGTTTTATCAGACTTCTGTCTTTTTGGGTTTTATTAACCTTCTGCAGTCTATTTCTTTCATTGATCTTGACATATTTGTCTATGTCTATTAAATCAAGCAACTCTTCTCTTAACTCATTTTCTTCCATACTGAGGGCACATCCCTTGTTTTCCATTTCCTGTGGGCATTCTATAGAAGGTTCTATAGCATCTTCTTGTGGCACATTCTCTTCAATTTCATCCTGTGCCATCCGTTGCTCTATCATATGGGAATTCACTGGCCTATCACTCCTCAACATTGACTTCATCAGAGTTTCTACAGTTTCCTCTTCCTTCCCTTGCTGTCTAGCTTCAAGTGAACATTTATAGTGGTTTCCTGTGGAAGGCTCCACATTTTCTTCATATGGCACCTGACCAACTGCTTCCTGTTCCACTGGTTTCCCCTTAATTTGGATATCCATTGTTCTATCCTGTTGTGGTGCTTTCTGAATTAGATTTTCTACACCGAATCCTTCATTCGCAGGTACTCCATAACCTCAATTTCTGTTTCTTTAACTTCTCCATTACTAACCTCCTTCTCTACTTTTCCTCTTTGTCTTCTTATTTTTTGTATTGTAAAGTTTTCCATGTCTAGATTCCTTTGCCTGTATTCTTTTTCAAATTTCTTTGGTGCTGTTGTTTTTATATTGGTTAGTTTTGCTTTCTCCTTTGCATAAATATTACATCATATTATATCTCTTTTTCTTTCCGATGTCCATATTTCTTCTTCAGATGTTTCCTGATCTTCCTGTTTCTCCCTGCTTTGGGGACTCACTACATCCTGTTGTGATGTAACCTGTATTAGACCTTCTACATCAAATCCTTCACTTTGCAGGCACTCCATAACTTCAACTTCTATTTTTTTTTAACTTCTGCTTTATTAATCTTCTTTTCTATGTTCCATCTTTGTGGTATTATTTTTTTCTTGTGAAATTTTTCATATCCGGATGCTTTCGCATTTCTCTTTGAATATCTTTGGGGCTGCCTTCTTTATATTTATTAATTTGGCTTTCTCCTTTGCATAAATATTACACCATATCAAATCTCTCTTTCTTTCCCATGTCCATATTTCTGTTTTATATTTCTGAAATATCTCTCGATTTTGTTGTTTAAATTTTCATATTTCCTCAGATGCTTCTTTTTCCAAACAGATCAAAGTTTCTTGATCTATATACTGTTTTTCACAAATCTGTTGTATTAATGAACACAAATTTTCATTTGAAGCTTCTGACAGTTTTTCTTGTGGAAACCACCTAGATGATGTTAAAAATGAAATTTTAAATTCCCCCTTGGAGACAGATTTAGTTTCTGGCCCCTCTGTTGCCGAGGTGATCAAAAAGTGTGATGAAAGAGGTAAGCTAATTCAGGGAATCTCTAAGATTTTTCATTCTTCCTTCTGCACATTTTCTAAGGGATTCTCTAACTCCCATCCAGTTTTTGTAACAAACAGAATGAACAGGCTCAGCAAAATACAGGTAAACAGAAGTTTAAGAAAAAATGGCAAAGGTGTTCCAAAAAGAAGCCTTGAGCCTTCAGTAACCAATCACAGAACAACATGTCTGAATGACTATTCAAGAGACCTTGTGACCCCCTCCTACCATGTCCCTTTTTTCTTCTACAAAGTCTGACTCTCCATTTTCTCTTTGACAACATAATGTTTCAGACAAATGAGTTCTGAAGATCATTCATCAAGGTTTCTGTGAAAAATCTCTTACACCAACTGAGATTCTAAGAGAACATTCAAAAGTTTTTCTTGACTTCTTTACACATGATCATTTTTCCAGGATGTTAACTAGGCATCTCCAATCAAAGAGCTTTTCTTCCACAGGAAAAAATAGAGCTGTATATCTAGACTTGTTTCTAAGCTTTTCCACTCATACTTTAGTCATTGCAAGGGGATATTTCAGGATTTTGGGTCACATGGCTTCTATGATTCCAATAATAACCATGGGAAGACTCCACATGATAAAGATACAGTGGCATCTGAAGTATCTTTGGTTTCAGCACCAACATCCTTTGTCCTTTCAAGTCCCAGTGCTGGGGTTTGTCAGAAGAGAAAAGATTTGGTGGCGATATCCTTAAATCCAGGTTCCCCTTCTCTCTTCCTGTTCCAAAGCAGTCAGTCACCACAGATGCCTTGGACTTCACCTGGGGAGCAGTTTCGGGAGGGATAAAAGTGCAGGGTGTGTGGGACAGAAAGGATAGTCACAAGCACATAAATATCAAACAGATTATTGCCCTGATCAAGGCACTTAACTCTTTGAATCATCTTTGGTCCCTGGAGTTCTCTTCAAGCTGTTACCGACAGCACCTCAGTTATGTGGTACATCAAGAAGCAGGGGAAACACGTCAAAGCCCCTTTGCAGACTAGCCATGTTATTTTGGTATATAGTTTCACATCACAAGCTCACTCTACAGGCTTCCTCCATTCTGTCAGAACAAAATTGTGGGGCAGATAAGCTGAGCAGAACCAGGACAGACCCTCACAAATGGAAACTAGATCAAGGGGTTTTCCAATATTTGATCCATCTGTGAGGAGGTCCTCAAGTAGACTGCTTTGCCTCCACTCTGATCAATCAGCTGGCAAGGTTTCATTCCAGAACTTCATGCAAGAAGACCTGGAAGACAGATGCCTTTTTGTTTCTCTGGACAGGACTGTTCCTTTATGCTTTTCCACTCTTCCACTAATATTCAGGGTACTTTTGAAGATTCAGAAGGAATTCTTAAAGGTCATTGTGATGACTCCCTTCTGGCCCAGACAACTGTTGTTCTCCTTTCTTTTGAAAATGGCCACCGGCAATTACCACAAGCTCCTTCACAGACTGGATCTACTCACACAAGGGGTGTTTGATACACCCTGACATCAATCAGTTTCAATTGACTGCATGGGTGATAGGGTCTTAATTTTTTTTAGGCACCTGTTTACTAAGGACATGCAACAGGTGCTAATGCATGTAAGAAAGCCTTCTTCTAGAAAGTCATATATTAGCAATTGGAAAAGGTTTTATTATTGGTGCCAACAACATAACCAGCACCCATTCAGGGCTAGTTGTTCTTTGGTTTTACAATATTTGTGTGTGTTATTATCATATGGCCTTTTTGTTCCTCTATCAAGGTTCATTTATTGGCCATTTCAGCATGTCTGCCCATTAATCCTCGTCTTTTAATGCAGTCTCATGTCAAAATGATTTTGAAAGGGGTTTTGCACAAGAGGCCCCCCCAAGTAAACTTGTAGCGCCTCCTTGGGATCTTAATTCTGAGTTAGAGAAGCAAACTCTTTCTCCATTTGAACCAGCTAAACTAGCCAACTTGAGGTTCCTAACATGAAAAACAGTTTTAACGATTGCTTTGACCTCTGTAAGATGAGTGTCTGAGTTGCAAACTCTTATGGTGAGTCAACCCTCTCTCATTTTCCACAGGGACAAGATTTCTTTGATATCTAATCCTTCTTTTATGTCTAAACTGGTATCCAAGTTTACTTTAAGCCAAGCTATATAAAAAATGAGGGAGAAAAGATACTCCGGACCTTGGATGTCCACAGACAACTCGGGTACTATTTTGGTAGAACTCGGTCTTTCAGATCTTTGGATCAAGCATTTATTTCTTGTGAAGGTAAGAAGGGACAACCAGTGTCAAATCAGACTATTTCTAAATGGCTGCCAAAAGCTATTACCTTTTATTATACTCACCATAACAAAACTCTTCCAGGCAGGGTCAGGGCCTTGGCTTCATCTATGGCTTTTTGGGAAAGGGTGGATTCAAGAAGTATTCTAGAACTGGTACTTGATCCTCTATGCATACTTTTACAAACCACTATACACTTAATTCCTTCTCTAGGTCCAGGTCAGGCTTTGCTTGGACCATTCTTCATAGGATCTTGGTGTCATCTCCTTCCACCTCGCGAATGTAGTAAGTTAGGATAATCGACCTGTATAGCTAAAGCTCCTGCAGCAGTGATCAATATAATGTACATAGTACGGTTGTGTAAATAAACTTATAATAACAGTAGATATTCTCATAATCACTGCTGTAGTAGCCACTCCCTCCTCTATCATCCTTGTTTTTTGGTATGTTTTTTATGCCAGGGTGTGGACATTTATTTTTGTTGTTCCTAGCACTGGCCTTTCAGGTCCCAGCCCCCCCCCCCCCGTATCTCTGTTGGCAGGAAAGCTCTGAAGGTCTTGGTGTCCATGCTGGAGCTGCCAGACAGTTTTGGCATGTGAAAGGTGCCTTGAAGCTTTGGAAGCTGGCCATCTGTCATATCCTTGGCAGGCAATGCACTGCTGCAGCAGTGATCATTTGAACATCTACTATTATGGTAAGTATACTTGCAACTGTACTTTCCTGTATTATCCAAAACATGCAGAATTACTAAAATGTGCAGTGAGTATTGGGGCAATGGAAAATAATCATACTGTAAAATATGTATGGCAATACCCACTCAGTGTGTCTCATATGGGTATTCTAGGGACACATTTTAGTTCAGCTTTGATGTCCAACACCACACTGTAGAACTGTGAGGAGATTGTTCCTCTGACAGAGGCCATAAACTCTGTCTCCATCAGAAGAGGCTTGACCAATAGCCCTCCTCCCTTCTACATACTTTCCTGTGCAAGGTGGAGAGCCTGTTCCTCTGCATTATGGAAAATGTCAGTGGCCCTTTGCCAGATTTTCTCATAAGTGTGGTCCTGGCCAGTGATGACACTGATGCCAAATACAAGCTCTTGCCATGCATGGTCTCAGTAGGACCAGTCAGCAGTATCCTGCTCAAAGAGCACTCAACAACAGAAACAGATGGATTGCAGTAGCACCTTATTCTCTGCATCAGAGAATTTACTTTTTCAGCTTTTCTGTGGAGAATCCACTTTTCCCATTAAAAACAATTCCCTCCACACAAAAACAAACCAAAAAAACAAACAAAAAAAAACTGCAGCATGCACAGACTTACAAGTTGCAGGTGACGATAATTACAGTGTGTCTCCCCACCTTAAGTCCACTCATATGTGGTGTACTCATATCGTATACACATGTAAAGCTGTATATTACCCAGCCCCATGTCAAGACTGGCCGCTTTAAGACTTGAACTGCACAATTGCTCTTGGGTGTGTCTCCCATTAAGCTTGATATTCCTTGTGCATAATGGCCTGTTAGGCTGTGTTACTACTCTGTCTCCCTAAGCAAAATTCTCACAGATACTGCTATAAGTTCCCCTATCACGTATTTGCAAACACGAACATTAATGTACCTGTATTTGCAAGAATTACTGTGAAAGGAAGCACATATCTTCCGCAAGCTGGAATTCAATGTTCCACAGTATTCCTTCTTGAAATCACTTGTAGTTTGTTTTTATATTGCAACACTACGACTTCCTCCATAGATTGATGAGGCTCTTTGTGGTCACTCATGCATATATCATGCAAATTTGGGCTTCTATGCATGATGATTATTTAAATGAGGACTTGATTCATGAATGCCTTTGATTCAGTCAGTGTACATGCTACACCAATTAGTGGACCTTCATGGAAATTTCTACATGGCATCGTGCACATGCCGACACACCCAAGAGGTTCATTACACATACACAGGCTTACATAAAGTGCATAGAGTTTACAGGCAACTTCCAGCCTCAATATATGAAGGTTGTAGTCACCCTAGAGCACAAGTAATAATTAGTGCCAAAGCATATTCCATGCAGCTGCACCATGGTTGCCATTTTTACACTTCCAATCCTGTACTGCAAAACTTAAAAATTGATATCAACCCTGCCACTGACCACACTATTGAGTTGCTCAACATGTGACAATTCAAGCAATGGGAAATGAATCTGACCACAAAATACCACCCATGACTCATTAGTTGGGGACCTGTAGAATGACTTGCTTCTGAGGGCTTTGACACTTGCAGGGTGGCTCACTGATGTGTCCAAGAAACCAAAATGTTTCTCAGTTTGCTTCATACTTATCACTGGAAATGTTTGCTGGGGATTCCTGTCAGGGCCCCCAGTATAAGTTGTATGCTTGGCACTTTCTCACCAGGGCAGTGATAGAGGCCATTGACATGCCACAGACTGGCAAGCAGTGCAAGCACCACAATCTGACTTGAAGGAGCACTATTCAGACATTCTTCACCAATGTGGAGAGGTTGGCAGGGTTGCTCCAGAAATGTACTCTAAGTATATCTTTTTTTCATCTATGCTGTGCTCTTATCAACTTGGAATGCATTGTACTAATGTCCATTTTCTAAGGCCATAGTAGATTACTGGGAGATTAGAACACCTTTCCAGGTGAAGGGATGGGTACATTTGTTTTTTTTTTATTCTACCAAATTAAAAATTACATACATAGATATGTACCCATATATATTGCACTAATGTCGTCTTATGATCTGTAGTGATGTATTTCTTATTATTTAGTTGGAAAGTATAATGTAATAACATAGAGTGCTGTGATCATACTTCATCTGACCATGATGATGGGCTATTTTGTTTGTTGTAAGAATATGAGAAGTACCTCTCAACTATCCCTGCTTTTGTCTCATATATTTATAGCCTTGTTCCTCATACAGTCAACAATGCTAGTTTCATACTTATTGTCCAGAAAATTGATGCTGATGCAAAATGTGTTTTTGTATTACCTTTTTAAGTGAAATGAGGTAATAATTAAAAATGACCCATATTTTGGGCATTTATCTCCTATTAGTTGTGTCTTTGTCCTTGATTTGAGCAAAGTAGTTGATTGCTATGGTGAGGAGCTAATTATCTGAAAGACTGAAAAACAGGAGGGCTAACGCACACAGCAGGAAGTGCTGAGAGTGGTGAGGCAGAGATGCAACTCATGATGGATGAATCACTCTGACTCCTTAGTCAGGAGTTTGCTTGTCTTTGGCAGGAGGTTGCAGAAGCTGCCAAAATGTGTCTGCAGTCCTGTGAGAGCTCCACTATTATGTTCAGAATGCAAAGACAATAGTTGAGACCTGTACACATATGGGCCGACTGAGCTGACAGTAGAGCTTTGCACAGATATGACTGACCTGGCTTGTGTTATTGTAGACATGCAGTGAGCTGTAGAGATGGCAGTGTAAAAGCTCATTGTAAGGCAACATGGCTTGAGGAGTTATTTGCTTATGAGGCTGTGACCTACCACTCACAGGGTTCTTCCTGGGACCACCATGCATGCAACAACATTGGATGGTTTGGTGTCATCCTATGGCTTGTCCATATGATGTCATAAAAGAAAATTCATCAGACTCTGCAAGTCATGCTGTAAAGGGTGCATTCTGACAAAGTGTGAACCACCCTTCAGATGCAGACACGTTGGCATGTGCCTTCACTTTCCATCTCTGTGGTCAACATCTACTCATGTAGAAGTCTCCCATTAACTCATGCAGGCTGTGGAGGCCAGAACATCACATCCACTGGGTGAAGGGAGCAAAACATGATACTCATACTGATATGCTGCTACACATTTGTATGCAGATGCATTTTTAGCTACATATTTTTGCTACATGTTGTTTTTGATGACTAATTATAATTAAACTGTTTAGTGTTTCTGTTTGTACTGTCTCCTATTGTGCACATACGTACTGTGCATATGACGGAGTAGTCTCTGCTAGTCTGGCTTGCTTGCATTCTGGGATTGTCCTGCTGGAATGGTGTTTGGGAACAATGTTTTGTGTCATCACGCGCATATTTATCTACACTTCGTAAGTTTACTTGTGGGTCTACGTGAATTTATGTCTGTTGGTCATTCAGTCACATGTTTTAGCTGCTCTTTTTCATGGTATGGTTGTGTAAGTTATGTTAGCATTATAACATCTGGCTGTATACCTTGTCTGACCTATCCAGCTCGAAAGTGAATTGGGTAAAAATAAAACATAAATACCAAACATTTTTATTGTTGTTGCTGCTGTTGTTGTAAAGATAGATTTAATAACATCCAGTCTGACTTTTTTCTTTCCCCTATCTTCTTCATGTTGATGATAACTTTTAAACTATAAGGTTGCTTGTTTATATTTGTCTTATGTCTAAGAGAGAATGAGCAGATAAACTACTGACAAGGAAAAGAAACACCAAAATAATGCTTGGCAGTAAGGTACTACTGTAACCTTCTTACACAACCACTGTTTGCCACTAGATGGCAGTAGAAACTGATGATTATGTTCTCTTCTGGAATTTATTTGATAATCCAATAAATAAAAAAAAATGTTTTAGATAATATTTTACTGATTTATGGGTCATCACTAGCACATGGACATGACAATAAAGACACATTGTTGGGGTTGCTGTATGCATGAGATCATCATTAATTAACACTGCTGGGATACTCCTGGTAACACTGCAAATGTGGCTACATATATGTGCACCTACATCTGTGTGTGTGTGTGTGTGTGTGTGTGTGTGTGTGTGTGTGTGTGTGTGTGTGTGTGTGTGTGTGTGTGTGTGTGTGTGTGCATGTGTGTGTGCGTGTGTGTGCGTGTATGTGTCTGTTTGGCAGGGGGGGTGGTGATGGCAAACCCTGCATTGTTTAGAAATGTTGTTACTGTTATCAGTAATTGTAAGGATTCAAAGGACAACTGCATAGCTATAATGTGTAATCTATATCTACTGCAGTCCATGTATTATTGCAGTTGACTTGACCAGTTGTAGTATGCCACTGTATCTGTGAGGTTTGGATGTGCCACATACACATAATGTACTTTCACTTGGGTTTGCTATGCACAGTGCTTTATACTTGCCATTATAGGATTCAAAGATGTTTGCTTGGTACCCATTCCCCACACAGATATCTGTGAAAAAGGTGAACTGTATGAAATGCACCCATGTTTTGTGACAGACTGCAAATGGAAATCTTTTGTTATGTAAAACACAGCATGTCTTTGAATTTTAGTATAAGAAATACCACACAGTGTTTGAGATACTGCAGTTTGCTAAGATCCATAATAGTTTCTGTAAATAAGTTATATGACTTCTGTTTAGCAATAAAAAATGTACTGTATAAATCCTGAAAATATCTTTACTGGGATGGCAATATATTGGAAGTTAAAAAATTGTGTGTGTGTGTGTGTGTGTGTGTGTGTGTGTGTGTGTGTGTGTGTGTGTGTGTGTGTGCGCGTGTTACCCGTATAAGTGACAGTTTCTGATATAATGTCCCAGTATAACGCATATGACATAACAAACACCAGATGTAATTTGTAGGTTAAGGTATATGCATATCTTCATATCTAAAATCACAATAAGTGTGGTCAAAAATGTCATGACATATGTTCCTTTAAGTTCTGTTGCAAATTGTTAAACTATTTCAGAAATACATTCCTGTATTGTTAAAGAGCAACAGTGGGCCTACCAATGCAGCTGTACTGTTGTCTTTAAACCTGGGAATGGTGTCAGTCTCCTTTTTCCCATTTTATACATCAGGTCAGGGTGTCACATCAATGGTGACCTAATCACCTAGAGCCAGTGTTCACACCTCCAGGTGGCTAGACATAGGAACATAGGTGAGTAAACCAGAGATTTACAGTTTATATTTATGTATTTATATTTATCTGTAAAAGTGACAGTTTCTGACATTGCTTGCACCATAGTATAAATATATTAAATGGCACACAGAATTGGTAGATTAGAGGTCTGCATGCCTTTATATTTAAAAATTACAAAAATGTGGTCAAAAATCCTTATATCTAAAAATAAAAAAACTGTGGTCAAAGGTCAAAATATCATGACTTATGATCTTTTGAATTATGCTAAAAAATGTCAAACTATTTCAGAAGTATAGTCCTTTATTGTAAAAGTCTGTGGGCTTACAGATGGAGCCTAAAAGTTGTTTGACTTTCGGCTTTTTCCCGGTAAGGGGTCGCCACAGCGGAACTTCAGTCCACTAATGATTGGCAGTAGATTTTTACAAAACGCAGAGGTGCCAGCTTGACGCCCAACCTTCAACGAAGGCACGCCCATTTACGCACGCATGTCTTTCGAATGCTATCCAACCGCGGGGAGGACATGCAAACTCCACACAGAAGCACTCCCAAGCCAAGCTGAGAATCAAACGGGAGAACTTCTTGCTGTGAGGTAACAACACTACCGCCGTACCACCGCTGAATCAGATTATATAGGTGCATAAACCAGAAATGTGCAAGTTATATTTATATAATTTATATTTATCAGTAAAAGTGACACTTTCTGATATTATTATTACCCCTGTATAAATACTTATGAAATGACTCATCAGACATAATTTGTAGATTAAGGTATCTACATGTCAATACAGAAGAGATTACAAGAGTAAGCCTGACTCTGTGGCACAGAGGGATGGATCTCTTACTGTAACCTAGATGACTGGGGTTCAATATGGCCCTGGCCACTGGAGGAACCAGGCAGTGAGGCAGAGCTGCAACAGAATGGCATTAAAATACTAATCCCAAGGATATTGTCAACATCCTGGCAGATCGATTCAGTGCCAACTTCACCCCCTCTCACCCCCTAAATGGCCCATCTCAATACTGGAAGATTGCCAAATTCCTGTAATAATGGCCACATAGGTAAAAAACGCACTCTCCAAAGCTAAGAATACAGCATCCATGGGACCAGATGACATCCCGGGCTGTGTACTACATGAACTACAAAATGAACTGGCACCTCACCTAAGTGTCATGTTTAATCATATCCTCACCTCAGGCTTCATGCCCAATGAGTGATGCACAGCTACAGTTATACCACTCCACAAGGGCAGATCCACCTTGGATCCTGGGAACTACCACCCCATCAGTCTGATGATCCTGATCTGCAAGGGCATGGAATGCATTATCATGGAACTTATAAACAAAGACATTGGTAACCTTAAAACACTGGACCCCACCCAGTTTAGATTTGTGAAGGGCCGATCTTGTCTCCTGATCCTTATTGACTTCTTTGAATCAGTCTCCAGAGCCATGGACGAGGGTAAGGCAGTCCACACAGCCTATCTGGATCTCGCCAAGGCCTTTGACACAATCCCCCACTCTGGAAACATAGATAAACTTACTAAGCTGGGCATTAATCCCTGCCACTTGATGGGTTGCCAACTGGCTTACAGACAGAACCCACACTGTAAAAGTAGCTGACTCCAAATCCAGCTCCAGACAAGTGACAAGTGGAGTACCTCAGGGTTCAGTCCTGGGACCACTCTTGTTTGGCATCTACTTCTCTGAAGTACAGGCCAACACTAAGGGACTCTGGCTAACAAAGTTCGCAGATGACTGCAAACTGGGAGCCATTATCGAATCCCCAAATGATGTGGATACCCTACAAAAGGGCCTTACAGAAACAGATGCTTGGTGCCAGTGCCATGGGCTCAAGCTCAATGCCAAGAAATGTATAGTTATCCCCTTTGGGAAAAAACATGTACCCGTGAATTATCACATAGGTGGCAGTACACTAAACACTGAAAGTGTGATAAGAGACTTAGGGATACAGGTGGACAGTGGTCTCACCTTCAATAAGCACATTGCCACAACAGTCAGGAAATCCTTCTATGTGGCACACCTCATCACTAAGGGCTTTTCATCCAGAAAAAACGAGGTCATTGTCCCACTGTACTCATCCCTCATTATACCCATTATAGAATACAACGCCCCATTTGGTATGTACCTCTCAAGACATCTGCAACAACTGCCACAGAAATACCTCACTAAAAGAATCACAGGCCTAAAGCAGATGCCCTATGCTGACCACCTTAAAAAAACTCCAGCATATCGTCTACTCCGAGGCGATCTCTGCTTAACATACAAGACCATGTCAAACCCAGAGCTGTTGGACATGCTACACTTAAAGGAATCCCAATCCCTCAGAGCCACACGCTCCAGGGATCTAAATCTTGTCATCACAATAAACAAAACATGCTGGAGGGATAGGTTCCTGACCCAGTGACTCCCCAGACTTTGGAATAGACTGCCCATACATGTCAAGCAGAGCGCCTCTTTGGCCCTCTTCAAAAGGACCCTTGAAGATTGGATGGGAGAAAGGAAATTCACCCCGGGGATCACGTCAGTCGCTCTGATAGACAGAGGTCCAGGGAAGTAAACAGTGTGGGAAGAAATAGCCAGGGAATTATTATGGCTAGGCTTGTATAGACTCTAGGGCCGATAGCCTAGTACCAACCTATGAACCTATGAAGAGGATTTAAGTGGTATGGCCTTCTTGACTCTTGTAGAGGAGGGCAGCAAATACTCAGGGAGTGCACAGAGGGACACCACTTCTTGTGCTAAATTTAGTGTAGACAGCTGATTGCTGGCAATTTCCCTTGCAGAAGCCAGAGGTGACTAGTGCAGACAGCCCATTGCACGCCCCCCCCCCCCCCCATCAGCTCTACAAGGTAGATATCTGCATAGAGGAACTTAGGGCTAAGTTAGTGATGGGGAATGAATAGAATGATTGTCCAAGAAGGGAATGATAGCTGATAGGCAGTGGGGTCAAATAGTATAAAAAAAGTTATACAATTAAGCATGGTCAAAAAGTCATTTCATGTATTCCTCTGAATTCTTCTGAAGAGTGAAAACTGCTATAGAAATACAATTCTGTTTTGTTAGAGAGTGACGATGTGTCCACCAATATATCTGTTCTACTGTCTTCAAACCTGGGAGCACAGATGTGTCCACCAATATACCTGTTCTACTGTCTTTAAACCTGGGAGCACAGATGTGTCCACCAATTTACCTGTTCTACTGTCTTTAAACCTGGGAGCACAGATGTGTCCACCAATATATCTGTTCTACTGTCTTTAAACCTGGGAGCACAGATGTGTCCACCAATATATCTTCTCTACTGTCTTTAAACCTGGGAGCATAGATGTGTCCACCAATCTATCTGTTCTACTGTCTTTAAACCTGGGAGCATAGATGTGTCCACCAATGTGTCTGTTCTACTATCTTTAAACCTGGGAGCACAGATGTGTCCACCAATTTACCTGTTCTACTGTCTTTAAACTCGGGAGCACAGATGTGTCCACCAATTTACCTGTTCTACTGTCTTCAAACCTGGGAGCACAGATGTGTCCACCAATATACCTGTTCTACTGTCTTTAAACCTGGGAGCACAGATGTGTCCACCAATTTACCTGTTCTACTGTCTTTAAACCTGGGAGCACAGATGTGTCCACCAATATATCTGTTCTACTGTCTTTAAACCTGGGAGCACAGATGTGTCCACCAATATATCTTCTCTACTGTCTTTAAACCTGGGAGCACAGATGTGTCCACCAATATACCTGTTCTACTGTCTTTAAACCTGGGAGCATAGATGTGTCCACCAATGTGTCTGTTCTACTATCTTTAAACCTGGGAGCACAGATGTGTCCACCAATTTACCTGTTCTACTGTCTTTAAACTCGGGAGCACAGATGTGTCCACCAATTTACCTGTTCTACTGTCTTTAAACCTGGGAGCATAGATGTGGACACCAATTTACCTGTTCTACTGTCTTTAAACCCAGGAGCACAGATGTGTCCACCAATTTATCTGTTCTACTGTCCTTAAACCTGGGAGTACAGATGTGTCCACCAATATATCTGTTCTACTGTCTTTAAACCTGGGAGCACAGATGTGTCCACCAATATACCTGTTCTACTGTCTTTAAACCTGGGAGCATAGATGTGTCCACCAATATACCTGTTCTACTGTCTTTAAACCTGGGAGCACAGATGTGTCCACCAATATACCTGTTGTACTGTCTTTAAATCTGGGAGCACAGATGTCTCCACCAATATATCTGCTCTACTGTCTTTAAACCTGGAAGCACAGATGTGTCCACCAATATATCTGCTCTACTGTCTTTAAAGCTTGGAGCACAGATGTGTCCACCAATGTATCTGTTCTACTGTCTTTAAACCTGGGAGCATAGATGTGTCCACCAATGTATCTGTTCTACTGTCTTTAAACATGGGAGCATAGATGTGTCCACCAATATACCTGTTCTACTGTCTTTAAACCTGGGAGCACAGATGTGTCCACCAATTTACCTGTTCTACTGTCTTTAAACCTGGGAGCACAGATGTGTCCACCAATATACATGTTCTACTGTCTTTAAACCCGAGAACACAGATGTGTCCACCAATATACCTGTTCTACTGTCTTTAAACCTGGGAGCATAGATGTGGACACCAATTTACCTGTTCTACTGTCTTTAAACCCGGGAGCACAGATGTGTCCACCAATTTACCTGTTCTACTGTCTTTAAACCTGGGAGCACAGACGTGTCCATCAATATATCTGTTCTACTGTCTTTAAACCTGGGAGCATAGATGTGTCCACCAATATATCTGCTCTACTGTCTTTAAATCTGGGAGCATAGATGTGTCCACCAATGTATCTGTTCTACTGTCTTTAAATCTGGCAGCATAGATGTGTCCACCAATGTGTCTGTTCTACTATCTTTAAACCTGGGAGCACAGATGTGTCCACCAATTTACCTGTTCTACTGTCTTTAAACCTGGGAGCACAGATGTGTAAACCAATTTACCTGTTCTACTGTCTTTAAACCCGAGAACACAGATGTGTCCACCAATATACCTGTTCTACTGTCTTTAAACCTGGGAGCATAGATGAGGACACCAATTTACCTGTTCTACTGTCTTTAAACCCGGGAGCACAGATGTGTCCACCAAGTTATCTGTTCTACTGTCTTTAAACCTGGGAGCACAGATGTGTCCACCAATATATCTGTTCTACTGTCTTTAAACCTGGGAGCACAGATGTGTCCACCAATATATCTGCTCTACTGTCTTTAAACCTGGGAGTATAGATGTGTCCACCAATGTATCTGTTCTACTTTCTTTAAACCTGGGAGCATAGATGTGTCCACCAATGTGTCTGTTCTACTGTCTTTAAACCTGGGAGCACAGATGTGTCCACCAATTTACCTGTTCTACTGTCTTTAAACCTGGGAGCACAGATCTGTCCACCAATATACCTGTTCTACTGTCTTTAAACCTGGGAGCATAAATGTGGACACCATTATATCTGTTCTACTGTCTTTAAACCTGGGAGCATAGATGTGGATACCAATATATCTGTTCTACTGTCTTTAAACCTGGGAGCACAGATCTGTCCAGCAATATACCTGTTCTACTGTCATTAAACCTGGGAGCACAGATGTGGACACCAGAAATTTACAGTTTATGCAAAGTAGAGTCAAACTGCACCCCAGTATATATATATATATATATATATATATATATATATATATATATATATATATATATATATATAAAACTGGGTCATGTATCACCATTAAGTAACACAACTTCCTGACTTTTGGTTACACTATCACAATGCAAAATGTCTCTGTGTACTAAACAAAAGTAGCCACTTCCTCCTGCTTGTGGTGCAGCACTTTTGACAAGCCTCTGTACCACATCGTAATCACAGTGGCCAGTCTCACAGAAGTCCATTCTTACCAGTGACCATCATACAAACTGAAGTACCATTTTAACACCACTAATGTTTGGCTGCCCTTATTACTACCGAGTCATCTTACATCACTACTTGGCAGAGTTTCATGGTGCTCTGACTTGAATGTATTATTTTAAAGTAACCTTCTAAATCATGTACAGTGACTTAGATTTAGGAATGATATTAAAACTCCTAAACATCTGGAGAAATTAGAAAAGCAAGAAACTTTATTTACAGTAGTATAACATTTAATTCAATTTCCTGCAAGTGACCAGTAATGATCTACATTTAAAGTACTTGATACAGCTACATGGTTTTATCTGTATTAGTATTTATAATACATATAGTACTGTCAAAACAATACTGAAGGTTTTAAGTGCATCCAGTTCTTTTCAACTATATGTGCTACAAAACAGACTGCAAATGAAATTTTGAAATGCTGAGCAAATTCATTCAATAAAGACAATGAAAGCTCACACAGGGGCTGTCTGTGTTCTTTGTTTTCATTTATCATAATGTTCTTCATGGAGTTCACTGTATTTAATCGCTTTTTACAGGTCTGGAAAATCAGGTCACAGGGCTGAAATGGTGAAATCTGCAGTACTGCACAATAAATATTTTCTACTTAATTTGCAAAAGGACATCTTCAAGTCTTAAGGGGGTACAGATGTTCAAGCTTATCTTTACATGCCACATTGAGTAGAATATATGAATTAATATCAAGGCAAGGTAAAATCTAATTATAATTTGAATTCTGTAGATGTTAAGCATTCCACAAAAGATGCAGCAAGCACATACTGTCAGCTCTCCTAATTCTCATAACATCAAATGATTAAAATGTATAAGAATCATACGCAAGTACTCAGGGATAAGCACAGACTACTGAACAGTAAAGGTTCAAGAAACTTGGGAATCAAATCTTTCTAGATCTCTGTCTGTACTGGATAATAAATCAAGGAAGAGCGGTATACTAGAGATAAACTCCATTTATAAATCAGTCTGCAAATAAATTGAGACAACATGTACTCAGCCCCTGACATGAAACTCAATCCTATGTTCACAACCTAGCAGGCTGATTTAGTTTCTTTTTAATAATGATTGCTTTTACTTAAGTTATCATTCAGATCATAACATCTTAAAAAAGTGTAGAGTCCAAGGTTGAACTTATAAGGGACAATAAAGCACTCTTTCACTTGATATTGCTACAGTGCTTATGATATATGCAACAGAAAAGATCTCATGTACTGTATAACAGAGAACGTATACAATGTAGAACAGAGGCAGGATGCCTGCCATTCATACCACGTACGTTTGTTACAACAAATGTTTTGTGTGTATAGACTGAGTGGGCCCAATTTTCCAGGCAACAATTGTGTGTGTCAAACACTGATAAAATAGCTTGTATCAGACCTTAGAAATACTATAGCAAGGCTAGCTTACAATAAACAAAATCCAGAATCCTACTCATAAGCAGACTTGCCTTTTGGCAGGACTGTAGAATTTGTACTTTTATGTAACAAGCCTGAGGATACATGTAGAAATGTGCACTGGTTAGAACTAAGTAGAAAGGGAAACTGAACCTTACTGTAACAGGTTGCAGCTTTAAAATAAGCAGTGGGAATGCAGAAGAAGCATTTTTCATAACAATATTGGATAGTACATATGTGGTTGGCTCACTAGCACATGCATGCATGCACTGTTCTGCTTCATGTTGGCCTGCATAGCGTTTAGTATCTAAATACTAAAAATCAGGAACAAAAACCAGGAAAATCATATGGTCAACATCAAGGATACCTAAGTAGTATAACATTATAATTTTCCATATAAAACTGCTCTTGTTTCCAATATATATATATATATATATATATATATATATATATATATGTGTGTGTGTGTGTGTGTGTGTGTGCGTGCGTGTGTGTGTGTGTGTGTGTGCGTGCGTGCGTGTGTGTGTGTGTGTGTGTGTGTGTGTGTGTGTGTTTAATCTTAGCATGGCTTGGTTGCCTTAGCTTTCTTTTTTATGACAGTGTGGCATACCCAATACATCTTAAATTACTCTGTCTTACATCTCCCATGTCTTTTACTCCTTGGACCTCAGGGCTGCCAGTCCTTAGTCCTTGCTCATATCTGATGAAGTAGGGTGTAACATGGAGAAGGAGCCTGTGCACCATTGCTAATTTGCAGAAAGTGTTGGCTTGAAGTGCCTTATGCCCTAACCTCCCTTAGCCTACTGGCTGCATGTTAGGTGGGAGTATGCAATATTTATTTCTGTGAGTGTGCAGTAGGTATTTCTGTGAGTGTGCAGTAGGTATTTCTGTGAGTGTGCAGTAGGTATTTCTGTGAGTGCACAGTAGGTATTTCTGTGAGTGTGCAGTAGGTATTTCTGTGAGTGCACAGTAGGTATTTCTGTGAGTGCACAGTAGGTATTTCTGTGAGTGTGCAGTAGGTATTTCTGTGAGTGTGCAGTAGGTATTTCTGTGAGTTGCAGTAGGTATTTCTGTGAGTATGTAGTAGGTATTTCTGTGAGTGCACAGTAGGTATGTCTGTGAGTGTGCAGTAGTTATTTCTGTGAGTATGTAGTAGGTATTTCTGTGAGTATGTAGTAGGTATTTCTGTGAGTGTGCAGTAGTTATTTCTGTGAGTATGTAGTAGGTATTTCTGTGAGTGTGCAGTAGGTATTTCTGTGAGTGCACAGTAGGTATGTCTGTGAATGTGCAGTAGTTATTTCTGTGCGTATGTAGTAGGTATTTCTGTGAGTGTGCAGTAGGTATTTCTGTGAGTGTGCAGTACATATGTCTGTGAGTGTGCAGTAGTTATTTCTGTGAGTATGTAGTAGGTATTTCTGTGAGTGTGCAGTAGGTATTTCTGTGAGTGCACAGTAGGTATTTCTGTGAGTGTGCAGTAGGTATTTCTGTGATTGCACAGCAGGTATTTCTGTGAGTGTGCAGTAGGTATTTCTGTGAGTGTGCAGTAGTTATTTCTGTGAGCATGTAGTAGGTATTTCTGTGAGTGTGCAGTAGGTATTTCTGTGAGTGCACAGTAGGTATGTCTGTGAGTGTGCAGTAGGTATTTCTGTGAGTGTGCAGTAGGTATTTCTGTGAGTGCACAGTAGGTATGTCTGTGAGTGTGCAGTAGTTATTTCTGTGAGTATGTAGTAGGTATTTCTGTGAGTGTGCAGTAGGTATTTCTGTGAGTGTGCAGTACATATGTCTGTGAGTGTGCAGTAGTTATTTCTGTGAGTATGTAGTAGGTATTTCTGTGAGTGTGCAGTAGGTATTTCTGTGAGTGCACAGTAGGTATTTCTGTGAGTGTGCAGTAGGTATTTCTGTGATTGCACAGCAGGTATTTCTGTGAGTGTGCAGTAGGTATTTCTGTGAGTGCACAGTAGGTATTTCTGTGAGTGTGCAGTAGGTATTTCTGTGAGTGCACAGTAGGTATTTCTGTGAGTGCACAGTAGGTATTTCTGTGAGTGTGCAGTAGGTATTTCTGTGAGTGTGCAGTAGGTATTTCTGTGAGTGCACAGTAGGTATGTCTGTGAGTGTGCAGTAGTTATTTCTATGAGTATGTAGTAGGTATTTCTGTGAGTGTGCAGTAGGTATTTCTGTGAGTGTGCAGTACATATGTCTGTGAGTGTGCAGTAGTTATTTCTGTGAGTATGTAGTAGGTATTTCTGTGAGTGTGCAGTAGGTATTTCTGTGAGTGCACAGTAGGTATTTCTGTGAGTGTGCAGTAGGTATTTCTGTGAGTGCACAGTAGGTATTTCTGTGAGTGTGCAGTAGATATTTCTGTGAGTGCATAGTAGGTATTTCTGTGAGTGTGCAGCAGGTATTTCTGTGAGTGCATAGTAGGTATTTCTGTGAGTGTGCAGTAGGTATTTCTGTGAGTGTGCAGTAGTTATTTCTGTGAGTATGTAGTAGGTATTTCTGTGAGTGTGCAGTAGGTATTTCTGTGAGTGCACAGTAGGTATTTCTGTGAGTGCGCAGCAGGTATTTCTGTGAGTGCACAGTAGGTATTTCTGTGAGTGCACAGTAGGTATTTCTGTGAGTGTGCAGTAGGTATTTCTGTGAGTGCACAGTAGGTATTTCTGTGAGTGCACAGTAGGTATTCCTGTGAGTGTGCAGTAGGTATTTCTGTGATTGCACAGCAGGTATTTCTGTGAGTGCACAGTAGGTATTTCTGTGAGTGCACAGTAGGTATTTCTGTGAGTGTGCAGTAGGTATTTCTGTGAGTGCGCAGTAGGTATTTCTGTGAGTGCACAGTAGGTATTTCTGTGAGTGTGCAGTAGGTATTTCTGTGAGTGTTCAGTACATATGTCTGTGACTGTGCAGTAGGTATTTCTGTGAGTATGTAGTAGGTATTTCTGTGAGTGTGCAGTAGTTATTTCTGTGAGTATGTAGTAGGTATTTCTGTGAGTGTGCAGTAGGTATTTCTGTGAGTGTGCAGTAGTTATTTCTGTGAGTGTGCAGTAGGTATTTCTGTGAGTATGTAGTAGGTATTTATGTGAGTGCGCAGTAGGTATTTCTGTGAGTGTGCAGTACATATGTCTGTGAGTGTGCAGTAGGTATTTCTGTGCGTATGTAGTAGGTATTTCTGTGAGTGTGCAGTAGTTATTTCTGTGAGTATGTAGTAGGTATTTCTGTGAGTGTGCAGTAGGTATTTCTGTGAGAGTGCAGTAGGTATTTCTGTGAGTGTACAGTGGGTGTTTCTGTGAGTGTGCAGTAGTTATTTCTGTGAGTGTGCAGTAGTTATTTCTGTGAGTATGTAGTAGGTATTTCTGTGAGTGTGCAGTAGGTATTTCTGTGAGAGTGCAGTAGGTATTTCTGTGAGTGTACAGTGGGTGTTTCTGTGAGTGTGCAGTAGGTATTTCTGTGAGTGCACAGTAGGTATTTCTGTGAGTGTGCAGTAGGTATTTCTGTGAGTGCACAGTAGGTATTTCTGTGAGTGTGCAGTAGGTATTTCTGTGAGTGCACAGTGGGTATTTCTGTGAGTGTGCAGTAGATACTTCTGTGAATGTGCAGCAGGTATTTCTGTGAGTATGTAGTACGTATTTCTGTGAGTGCGCAGTAGGTATTTCTGTGAGTGTGCAGTAGGTATTTCTGTGAGTGCACAGTAGGTATTTCTGTGAGTGTGAAGTAGGTATTTCTGTGAGTGTGAAGTAGGTATTTCTGTGGGTGTGCAGTAGGTATTTCTGTGAGTGTGCAGTAGGTATTTCTGTGAGTGCACAGTAGGTATTTCTGTGAGTGTGCAGTAGGTATTTCTGTGAGTGCACAGTGGGTATTTCTGTGAGTGTGCAGTAGATATTTCTGTGAATGTGCAGCAGGTATTTCTGTGAGTATGTAAGTCTCTTCTCTATAGTGATGTGCTACTTATCCACTCCTGCCAGCTACTCTGAAGAGTGCACCATCATGTCCACAGTCTCCAGTCTAATCAGAGAGCAAGGCGTTACGGCATGCCCCAGCATATACCCACGGGATCTGTTTCTGAGAGAACATTCATGTTCTACCTTCCCATTCTTTTTTCTTATCACCAGTTAGCGCCTCCACTTTCCAAAATGTTAATGAAACCTGAGTCAGCTATGACATAGTTAAGGCATTATCCTTCTATACCATGAAGGTAGCTCTATTTTCAATAGATTCTGTTAGGTACCACACTCTTTTTAACTCTAACAAGTCTCTTGCCTGAGCCCAACATTGGTCGATTTGTTCTCCTTTAGGTGAGAAGCCTTTGGTTCATTTGTTTGTATTAGGTGAGAACTGAGTGCTGGGAGTGGTGCCTTCTTATGTAGTGTTTTTTTTTTTTTTTTTTGCATTAAGCCCTAACTCATTATGCTTGCTTAGTAGGCTATCTACCCATGGACTTACAGTGGGTGTTTCTCATAGTTTCTCGTAGCTTGATATACAGTGTTCAGGCCTGAGGGCTAATGAAGAACACTGATTTGTCAAAACAAATAGTAAAAACTTCACATCCCATTCAGTCATCAAAATGTACCATAAGTAGGTCAACATTAGACAAGTCAGATTTCACAAGGGATTTTATTCTAGAGCCTAGTAATAACTTTAGTTATAGAGTTGTAGCTTATATATCTGTTATTGTGATTTATACAGAAATAAATCTTATATCTATGTGATCTTGAATTGCAAGTCAAATGCATATTAAATTCTGCCTATACCAATTTGTCATTATACATTCTATAAGACAATAACATTTTACGTCTAACATATCTAAAATATAAGGATAACAAATTTAATTTCTTATATCTTTCAGAAGTACTCAGAAGTCTAACTGAGGTAATACATTTTGTAAATTTTCTTTGCACACTCTCAAGTTGACCTTAATTGGCTTCTTGAATGTGTACAAAAAACCAGGGTTGAATTCAAGTAAATGATAGAGGTAAGTTTTATAAAGAAGAATTAAGTAATCATTACCTTCAAGGAAATTGCTTTAATTAGAAGTCTCATGTGACATAAAGCTTAGACAATAATTTGTGCTTATTTAGAAAAAAAGAAATTAGATGTGATCATAATACCCAAATGCTTATATTTACTCACCACTTTAAGAGGAAAATATTTAAAGATAAAGGGATAATTTATTACTCAATTCTAAAAATAAAGCACTTCTCCTTTATTTGGACTAAATATTAGATCTATATTTTTCCCAGTCAAAGAGGTAATTTAAAACTACAATTATAGCGGTATAGTCAGATGCACTATTAGCAATAAAGCCCTCCTTGCAAACATCAACATATTTTGTTATCCAACAGATTCCCCATAGGACTGTTGGGTAGAAAAAATAAATAAATCAAAAGTTCCTAAAACAGAGCCCTGGGGGACTCCTTACAAGGTAGGCTAATATTCTGAGTTGGTACACTGCACTGATACACAGTGATTTCATCCAGGCAGCCAGTTATATAGGTTCATAGGTTGGTACTGAGCCACCTGCCCGAAGGCATATATTAGCCCAGCCACGTTGTGCGGTATTCACTGCCCCTTTAGTAGTTCCCTAAACCCTTGTACTAGCAGCTAGTACCCTTGACCCCTATCTAGTAGTGCTGTTGGTGTGATACACGGTGTGAACTTTCTGTTACCCATCCACTCATCAAGGTTCCTCTTGAAGAGTGATAGTGAGGGGCTCTGTCTTATGTAGATTGGGACCCTGTTCCATAGTAAGGGAAGTCTCCGCGAAGGGAATCTATCCCTCCAGCATGTTCTATTCATTGTTGTGTTGAGGTTTATATCCCTAGATCGTGTAGCTTGAGTAGATTTGGTTTTGCTAAGATGGAGCATGTTCAACAATTCTGGGTTGGACATGGCTCTGTACGTTAGACAGAGATCACCTCTGAGAAAGCGGTATGCAACAGAGAACAGACTTAGCTTTTTCAATCGTGCTGCATAGGGCAACTGTTTGAGGCCAGTAATCCTCTTGGTTAGGTACCTCTGTGGTCTCTCCAGCTGCTGGAGATGTCTAGCCAGGTACATTCCAAGTGGTGCATTGTACTCGATAATGGGTCCGATGAGGGAAGAGTAGAGGGGCACCATTACATCCTTAGATCTTGATGCGAACCCTTTCATGATCAGATGGGTCACATAGAAGGACTTTCTAACCACTTTGGCAACATGGTTATCAAAGGAAAGCTGACTATCTACTTCGGTCCCTAGATCCCTTATTTCTTCTTCAGATTTCAGGGGATTACCTCCTATGTTGTAGTTTGCGGGTACTCTGTTTTTTCCAAAGGGGATTACTATGCATTTTTTGCATTTAGCTTGAGACCATGGCTTTGACACCATGCATCAGTCTCATTTAGGCCCTTCTGGAGGATCTCCATGTCGGCCGGAGACTCTATTATAGCACCCAGTTTGCAGTCGTCCGCAAACTTAGTTAGCCACAGCCCTTCCATGCTTGCCTGTACTTCTGAAAGGTATATGCCAAACAGGAGGGGCCCCAGGACAGAGCCCTGAGGCACACCACTCATTACTGGTCTGGATTCGGACATAGATCCCACTACTCTTACTTTATGGGATCTGTCTGATAGCCAGTTTGCGATCCATCTTGTTTCGTAAGGGTTTATGCCCACCCTGGTGAGCTTATCAATAATACCTGAATGGGGAATGGTGTCAAATGCTTTAGCAAGGTCAAGGTAAGCTGTGTGTACCTCCTTTCCCTTATCTATAGCCTGAGTAACTGTCTCAAAGAAATCCACCAGGTTCAGGAGGCATGATCTGCCCTTGATGAAGCCGAACTGTGTGGGGTCCAGCAACTGGAGGTTTCCAATCTCTCCATTTATGAGTTCCATAATGATTCGCTCCATAGCCTTACAGATCAGACTGGTCAGGCTTATTGGTCGGTAGTTCCCAGGGTCAGTTGTGGCCCCACCCTTGTGTAGCAGGACCACCATTGCCGTGCGCCATTCTATGGGCACATATCCTGTGGAGAGGCTGAGACTGAACAGGGTATTAAGATGCAGGGTTAATTCCTTTTGGAGCTTGCGTATGACACAGCCTGGGACACCATCTGGTCCCATGGAGGCAGTGTTTTTAGCTTTAGATAGAGCCTTGTTAACCAACATATCAGTAATAATTGGACTTACACAATACCCTGGAATGGTAATAGGCCCTGTAGGTGGTGAGGGGGGGGGGGATTTGCACTGAACCTGTCAGCCAAGATGTTGGCAATGTCAGAAGGGTCAGTGTATTTTGTTCCATTTTGTACTAGCTCAGAACAGACCTGAGCGTTGCCATTTAGGTTTTTGATGTAGCCATAGAAGGCCTTATGGTTATCCTTGGCATCCCTGGCAACTTTCTTTTCAAAATTATCTTTAGTTGACTTCATGAGGGCCCTCAGTTTCTTACTAATGCTGATCGGGGATGATTTTTCTACTTGAGATTTGGCCTTTTTTTGTATAAGTCTCCTGCTTTTATTGTAAAGTTTGCTTATGGCCGGGGTCCACCAGACTGGTTTCTTCTTGCTTGAGGAAGGAGTCTTGGTTTTATTTGGGAAAGCATGGTCCATGCAATCCTGAAGATCCATATAGAGTGCCTTGGTGTAGGATTCCGCATCCTGGATATCATTATCCTTCTGCAAGGGAATAGTGAAGCTTTCCACTTCGGATGCAAGTAGTTTGAGTTTGCTTTGTAAAGGTTTTTGACTATAGTTTCTTTGACTGGGGGAGGTGGAGGGGTGAGGATGCCCAGGGTTATCAGTTTGTGGTCAGATCTGACCAAGGATGGAGTGATAACGGGTGTGGTACAATGGGCGCCCATATTTGTGATGATTAAATCCAATATGTTGTCCCCTCTAGTGGGGGAACATACTAGTTGTTCAAGGGCATTTGAATTTATAAATTCTATGAATCGCTGAGCATAGGAGTTGGAACATTGGTAGTTTGCCCAGTCTATACCAGGGTAGCTGAAATCACCCAAGATTATGGTGTTGGGTAGGACCTTTATATTTTTCAATGTCTCAAGGAATGCAGAGTGAGCATCTTGGGACATGGTGGATGATCTATAACCGGTTACGACTTGAAATGTGGTTTTGCCTGCTGATAGTTGTGCATGGATGATCTCTGGGGCATCATGCTGTGCTCCTAACCTGGAGATATGGGTATCCTTGATGAATATGGATACACCTCCGCCCTTTGTACTGCGATCCAGTAACTGAGGCTGGAAGGTATGATATGAATTGTAACCTGGCAGTGCTGGTGTGCTCCCTTGAGCCTTGAACCAGGTTTCCGTCACTGCACAAACATTGATTTTCTCCATGCTGAGGAGAGCCTCGAGTGTGTGAATTTTGAGGTTGAGACTTTTGGCGTTGAGTAGCATTACCCTTAGTTTTTGGTTACCTGTGCTGGTTATGGTGGTTGGTTTGTCCTTTGAGCCTTGCCTAAAAAAGGCACTATGGGGACGGCCAGTATTCGAAAACCTAGGGGTGACAGGTGCAGCCCATCTCTGGCAAAACAGCGAGGCTTGTCTATCATGTCATCCCAGGCAGACAGACAGACACTGGATCCCCTTAGAATGACACCAGAAGCTTAGCCAATTGTTGAAATTGATCATTTTGTCTTTGTATTGTGGTATCATTCTAGGTGAAGGTAGTATGCTACTCAAGGTCAGGGTCATACCAGCTTGAGTTACATGATCAGAGAGCTCCTCAATGTCTCTTTTCCAGGGAGGTACGTCTATATATCCAGTTTATTGCATGAGGGTTAACTTGATAAAGCTATAATGTATGCACAATAGACTTATGACAGACTATCAGAAGCTTTAAGTCCAAAAATACCACCGCTACATTGCATCCTTCATCAAGATTTAGTGTTACTTATCATAGGATTGTTCAAGATTTGTTAAAATAGACGTAACACAAAATAAGCCATATTAGTTTAAATCAGGCCCAAATTTATGATAATTAATATCTTTTAACAGTAATAGTAAGCATCTTTCAAAATCTTTACAGATTATGGATATGAAGTTTGCTGGCCTATAATTTGTCACATCTAATTTATTTCCTTTAAAAAATGGATAATAATGTACTGTTTCCACAACTTGGAGACATAATAGTTAGATAATAGTTTATTAAATATGGCTTAGAGTAATGGACCAATTGCCTTTATATTGTTTATTAAAACAGCAGAAATGTTATCTGGTCCCACAAACATTTCCTACCCACTTTTTGTAGGCTAGAAGAAATTACATTCTGCAGTATAAATGGACAAGTACAATTACTGGCATATATAAACATTGTTTCATTTTCAGACAATCCCACATTAGTAAGTGACAAAAAATACATGCTAAATTCAATAGCAATAATTTTATGATCAGATATTTTACCATTTGATAAAATGGAAGTTATTGTAGTACTTCTTCTGATATTTAAGTCCACGTACTTATAAAATTGTTTCATATCAGAAGTCATCGTAACTAACTTCCTTTCATAAATACATTTGTATTTACCAGAAGAGATTTAAGATCTTTAGTAATCCTGTTAACAATATTTTTATTATTTGTGGTTTGAGAATTCTTACATTTTCTAATGCAGTGCTTTTTTTTTCTAAAAAAGATTTTTTTAAGTTGGGTATTCCACCAATAAGGGAGCCTCCTTGATTTGACACAGAGTTACTTGATATTGTTTCTTCTTAAGAAGCCACTAGCCAAGCGTTCAACAGTAAAATATCTTCCATCTTTCTTTAATAGTTCTGATCAGTTAACCTTTTTAATTCTGTTGAGTAAGGCACTGTCATTTATTCTACTGTAGTTGCACCCTTTCTTTTTTAAAAGAAAAATCGAAAATCCTGAGGAAATATCAAAATATAGTAACATATGATCTGACTTACCTAGTAGCAGTCCCACTTTTAAGTTAGCTATTTTAGTTACACAATTAGATAAAACAATATCAAGGGTATTAATACTGGGTGGGTTGTTAACTGACTGATCTAAGTTATATAAAAAAATCAGATCTATAAAGTATTGTTCGGGCTTATGACTTCTAGTGTAATTCGTCTAATTAATGCGCAGGTAATTTAAATCCCTTAACATAAATAAGTACACTTCTGTACTGTAAGTACAGTGCTATATATGTAAGATATTCCTGGAGGGATATTAATCCCATAGATGGTTTCCTGATATGTGCATATAATCCTCAATAATTCACTAGATGAACTAATCTGAATATTGATGATAATTGTTTCAAAAGAAGGATTAATAGAAACTAAAGTATACATTTTATCATATCAAAATTATTACTTCCCCTCAATTATTTCATGCTCTCAAATATTCAGTTTTAACATAACTAGGAAAAATCAGGTCACTTGAGTCCAAAGATTCAGTAATAACTGCATTGCTGATATCATCATGACATAAGATAAACTTAAGCACAAAATGCTTATTACCTAAATTTTTTGCATTGCAATAATGAACCGTCAAAAAGTTATCAGGTTTATTGGCACTGACAGAGTTGCCAGAAGTATAAATCCTAAAAAGTCTTTAAATGTAAAGAAATAGAATTAACAACAAAATGCTTGCTAAAATCACAAAGATGCATATCATCACGTGCAAACATGTGGGCTTCATTAATGAAATCCTCCCAGTAATTAACTAATTTTATTGAGTAAACACAACAAATTTGCTTCAACCAGATGTTATAATATAAGGTTTTGTATATAGGATGTCATTCCATTGCATAGAAGGTATTATCTCACTTAAAGCCAGATTTATTTTACTTGATTATAGAATTTCTAGAATATCTAATAAAGCATTATGTTGCTTTTGTGTTGGCACACGAATAAACGAGTCTTCGTGGGTTCTGTTTAAGTAGCTTTATTCTATACAAACACATTGTTGTAAAGGCTTACTGACTATGACTAAGTAACATATACAAACTAACTACTGCAATCATACATGCTCACTCATTAGCTACTTATACAAAATGGCACTAGGGATTGCACGTGTCTGGAATTTATATGTGCACACACAGCCTCACATGCTTCTTAAAGACATAACACACACACATTACACTCTGATCTACATCCTCCCTCTTTGAGAAATAGATCATGCAATTTGTCATGAAATTATTTGGTGTGCAGACATCACAGGTAATCCATAGACATACATTATACAATACTAAGTACACACACACACACACACACACACACACACACACATATATATATATATATATATATATATATATATATATATATATATATATATATACACACACACAATCAAGTCCATGTTGCTGCATATTTCACACTAGGCTTAGAAACTCATCCATGGCATAAAATTGGGAATCATTAAGCAACTGGAACAGACTCTGCAAAATGGTTGACCTGTGGAATGTGTGAATTACTCTCTGGAACAGAATTAGAGTTTTGAACACATTTTGGTCTGGAAACAATGTCTGACTCATTCTTCGATTTAGAGTTTGCATCACAGATACAATGTTGCGACTGCGATGATGATGGTTCTGGTACAGGAAGAAAATGTCTGCGATTCCTCCTGTACTCCACATCCTTAGAACTTACCAAAAAGGATCTCGATTCAGCACAGATGCCTAGTGATTGCATGTGTCTGGAATTTATACGTGCACACACAGCCTCGCATGCTTCCTAAAGACATAGCACACACATGTTACACTCTGATCTACACATTCTTCGCGTGCTTCAGTGGAATGGTTCTGAGACGCACAGTACAAAACAATTACATTATTTATTTTTATTTATTTATTTTACATTTGTTGATCGGGATAGTCTGACTGGATACATGTCTATTTTCAGTGGAGTCCCGGGGAGAAAAGCTCCAAGGTAAAACATACAGTAAAAATCACAAAATGATTACAAGTTACACACAGTTTACAGGCCTCAGTTGAGCAAGCAGGTAATATAATCATACATTTTTAAAACAGTGTTGACAAATTGACTAGGCAATGTAACATGATTACAAACTATAGAGGAGGATCTAGTCGGGTTTTGAACAAGGACACAGCCAGTGAGTTTTAAAATATAGCTTGAGGCTTTTTTTGAACTGAGTAAGAGAGGGTTCAAGCATAAGATCAGCAGGAAGAGAGTTCCAAATTTTGCCAACAGAGTTAGCAAACAGAGAGTCCCCAGCAGAGTTGTTGATTTTGGATGCCTGAACCAGTAGTTTATTAGAAGAGCGAAGTGACCTCAGGTTGCGGTAAGGGTTGATGATATTTTTAAGTGCAGGCGTATTATAAGGGTGGTTGAGAACTTTATAAGCAATTATAAGCTGGTCGTACTGAAGTAGGCTAGGCCATTCTAGTCACCCCAGAAGATGTAGGTTGTGTCAGTGATGGCTTCTAGAGGCCATGCCTGTTGCAAATCTAGCAATATGGTTAAAACAGCTGGAGAGTCTGCTAAGAGCAGATTTGTTCAGATTAGTGAGCAGAGGGGAGGCATAGAGAAGAGTGGAGAGTAGATGGGAATGAGGAATAGCAGTCCTAGCAAATGGAGTAAGGAAAGGTTTGATCTTATAGAGGGAGCCAAGTTTTTTGTTAATGGTTTTGATAGTTTGATTGACATGGATATCAAATTTGAGGGTGTTGTCTATTGTGACACCTAAGAGTTTGGTTTGCACATCTGGGGAGATAATGGTACCATTATTAGATTTTATGGTAAAGAGTAGTGAGGAAGACTTACAAGTGGAGGAGAAAAGAAGCAACTTTATTTTGTTAGGGTTTAATATCAGATGATGGTTAGAGAGCTACTTTTCAACTATATTGAAAGTATTCTGGGTTAATGTCATTAAATATGTCTGGAAGCTGGCTGAACAAATCAAGGTGGAGTCATCCGCATATTGGATACCATTTGGGATGACAGTGGGAAGGTCATTAATAAAGGGAGAGAAAAGAAGGGGTCCTAGTATGGAGCCCAGGGGGACACCTAGGGTGATGGGTAGATGGGTTGATAGTTTGTCCTGCCATCGGATGGCTTGCTGTCTAACACACCAGTAAGATTGGAACCATTGAAGTGCATAGCTATTTAGTGAGAATGCCTTAAGGGTGTGCATGAGTATTTGGTGGTTGACCATATCGAAGGCCTTGGAGAGATCTAAAAAGAGGGCTGAGGAAAGCTTTCTATTATTTCGGTTATGGTTTATGGTGTTAGAGAAGGATATGAGGGCATGAGGTGATACTGTGTTGTGGCCTAAAAATGTGCTGAGAGTTAGCCAACAGCTTATTCTGGGTAAGATAATGCATAAGTAGTTTATGGACACACTTCTCCATAATTTTAGCCAATGGTGACAGAATAGCTATGGGTCTATAGTTTGATAGTTCGAAGAAGTTGCCTCCTTTATGGAGTGGTATTACATGAGATATTTTCTAAATGCAGGGGGTGGTGGCTTCAGATAAGGCTCTGTTGATTATGATGGAGATGGGGTGTGCTATGGCATCTGCTGTTTTTTGCAGATACTCTGGTGGGAGGAGATCAGCTGCTAGAGTAGCTGGTTTTAATTTCTTAATTAGAGATCTGATAAGCGATGTAGAAACAGGCTGAAAGCTAAAGGAGAGTGGGGTATTGGCTGCTGCAGAATTTGGGTTGGAGCAGCTGGGTGCCAGTTGGCTGGCTAGGGATTGAATAGTCTCTGTGAAGAAACTATTGACGATATTTGCAATATCCTCTGGGGATTTATGGTTGGAAGCTGACAGGGTAGGAGTGGAGGACTGTCCCGAGTGAAGACGTTTGTTTATTTCTGCCCAAACCTTTGAGGTTTGTTGTGATGTTTTTGTTGAAAATGGTAGTAGAAGTTTTTTTTGTCTAGTATAATAGATTTTTTGTGTGATTCCTTAGCTGTCAGTATCTGAGTTGATCTAGTGGGTCTTTTGTGGCACACCATTTGTGCCATGCCTTATTTCTAGCTATGATTTTAGATTTGATCTCTTTTGAGAGCCATGGGGCAGTTTTTGTTTTGGTTCTAATGGAACGAGCAGGAGTGTGAGAATCAAGAATACTAAGGAATATGGAATTAAAGTATGCTACTGCATCGTCCAGTGAAAGGTGCTTTAGGATTGACCAATTGCAAGGTTTAAGTTAATTTTGAAAATTGGTGGAGTTGAAGTTCTTATTATTTCTGAAGATTTTAAAGGTGGTCTGGTGGGAGTTGTCCACTTGGGCTTGATAATGTACATAAGTGGTCACTTAGGTCATCTGGGAGGGTCTTGGACTTGTACATATAGGGGTGGCTGTTGATAAGTATCCAATCTAGAATACTGTCTTTGTTATTGGGTTTGCCTATCCTGGTGGGGGAGGATATGAGCTGCATAAAACCATGTAGGTTGACATGGGTTGTAGGAGATTCCGAGGAACAGATGTTCCAATCAATGTTAAAATCTCCAAGCACCATAGTTTCTTGGGGGTAGGTACTGGATAACCAGTGCAGGATGTCCTCTAGGGTAGTTGTATTATTACCTGTGGGAATGCAAATGCAGACAATGTTTATGCATTTGTTATTGTTAATCTGTAGTTTGGTAATAAAAATTTCTGCATTATTAAACTGGGGTGGTTGTAGGGAGACTGTAGTAACAGCTAGTGTATTTTTATAGAGTACAGCTACCCCACCACCCTTCCTAGTAGTATGATCTAATCTAAGTATGTCATACCTTGGTGGTATAACCTCATTGTCCTTAGTTACAGGTTTTAGCCAGGTCTCTGTAAGACATAATACATCGGGGGAGTAAACTGCTAAGAAGGCATGCAGATTATGGACCTTATTGTTTATGCTTCTGATATTTAGTTGGCAGGTCAGGAGAGAATTAGGGGGCCTATTAGCCAGTGTTATGTTAGAAAGAATATTAGTCTGGGAACTGGAATCAGCAGGTGGGGATGGGCCAGGGTTTGGGTGGATGTCTCTAGCCATTGTCAGGCTGTAATGTAAGCCAAATATGAGTTTCATAATTTTGTTTATACATTTTTGGTAATGCTTAGTTTTGAGGCTGATACACCTGGGTCTAACTGGGTGGTAGTTTTTAGGAATGTTGGGGTCAGGTATGTGGGGAATTAAGAAGTGGTCAGAAGTGTTTGATATTGTTGTGGTGATAGTTTGGGATTTTTGTAGTGGAAATCTAGGTAGGGCTGATTTTCGTAGGTGCTGTGGAGATATGGAATGAGTAACAGAGGTAACAGTGAAAATAGTAGCAGCATTTTGAGGGATAATGTAGTGCCTGGCTGGGGCATTATGTTGGAACTGTATTTGGAGCAGGAGTAAGTTAAGAAGACTAGGAAGATTAGTGGCAAGTGTGGGGGTGGTTTGATCTAGGAGGTTATCTTTGATAGGTTATAGTGGAGGGGTGTGTGGTTTTTATAGCTTTAAATTTAGCACCACTGGGGGTGGGTGGTATTTGGGGGCAGGCTGGAGTGCGGAGCAAGCCAGAGCACAGTGAGGGTGAGTGGAGTGGGACCAAACCAAGCACGAGGTACCCGATTTCTGTGCATGCAAGGTAAGTCATTGTAAAATGTTATATTGTATTTCTCTAGTTTTATACTGCAGATTGATAGTACACACTTGGGGAGGTAAAGAAGATTATATTTGCCACTAGTAGCTCTTTAACTAGCAACCAAATAATTAGCTAAAAACAACACTAAGAAATTCCTGAGGTTTAATGGCTTACCGGTGAGCAGAATTCCATTGCTGATGAGCACTTGTGTCCTGATGGGAGACTAGTAATTTAAAGATGGCTCTATAAACAGCAGGAATCTAATATAGACTTAGTATTGGGGTGGGCCTAAACTCCTTGTGTCCTGATGGGAGACTAGTAATTTAAAGATGGTTCCATTAACAGCAGGAATCTAATATAAATTTAGTACTGGGGGTGGGGCTTAAACACCTTGTGTCCTGATAGGAGACTAGTAATTTAAAGATGGCTCCATAAACAGCAGGAATCTAATATACACTTAGTATTGGGGTGGGGGTAGCAAAAAGGGTCTGAACCAAGTGCAATGCAAAGAAACTAGCCAAACCAGAGAGGCAAGCAGTGGAAAACTATGAGTGAAGGCCTCAGTGGGGGTGAGTAGTAATACAAACTCTACTTGCAAAGTGAAGGAGAGAAGAGATAGCAAGGTTTATTAAGGTTGGAAGTGTGTCTTCACATTGACGTGCTTATTAGTAGCCAGTTTATACACAGATTAGAGTAGGGAGATACATTAGCAATGAAGGGGAATGTACAGAGTTGCAAATAAACAGGCAGGACTCAAGAGATACAAAACTAAGGCAAACAACACTGAAAGGGCTGTTTGAGGGTTAAGTTTTAATCACAGAGAATAGGAGAGACCTGAAGTAAGTGTATACTGTCTAGTGGATAGTCTGGATTACTGCACAAGCAGGAGGGGGGAGGACACAAGGCTCAAACAGTCAGTGTTATTAGCACACTGAGAACTACTAAGTAACACAGTTAATGTTAAAGCTTCACTATCATAACACATACATGTAAAATGCCTGGGTGGACTGACCCTGCTCTTCAGGTTCAAAGGGATATCATTGGTTTAGTTTTGCAGTACTGATTTCTTCCTGGACTGTATGGGTGGGTTGGTAGCCGCACACTGCAGAGTTGCCCAAGTGTGCTGTGAAGAGAGAGAAAAAGAGAGGGTGTAGCTAGTAGAATGAGACAAAGATAGGTTAAAGGATGCAATGAGGAGTTAGGAGGGTGTTAAAAGATACAGGTCTGAGGACAGAGTGGAGAGAGCAGGAGAGAAACAATAGATAGCAGGAGAACAGATGCTACTGCAGCAGTTTGAGGGTACTTCAACAGCTAACACATCACAGTGCCATAACTTTGTCTGGAAACAAGTTAATAAATCATGCACAAAACACTAACATTATATTTTTGTTTTCCCTTAAACAACTTTGTGAGCAAATCAGGTACATCAATAAGTATAAGTCCAAGAAAGGATGAAATAATGACCCTCGATCTGTCAATATCATACAAATTCTATCTAGTAGGTTTTAACGTTGAGTCTCCTAATATTAATATTTGAGGTACTTCTATATCATTTTCAGTGTTAGTCATTAATGGAAAGTCACAGGCAACAGTACTATTATCAATTAAAGGGGCATCTCGAATCACATTTGAATCGGATACATTATGTTTATTTAGCATTACTTCTGATGAAGTAGATTCCACCAAATCTATAGTACCTAACAAATTATATTTGAATTACCTCCCAAGGCCCTTCTTTTGTACTTCCTGTCAAGTGTTCCAGAATTACGCCTGTATTTTTGTGAAAAAAATATTTATTTTAACTTCAGGATACAACACAGTTCAGACAGTGACATTAATAGGTTCGTAACCAATGATCTGGTCGTACCATTCATGACCATATTTTTTCACAGAAAAAGAGACATAATTTGGAACACTTGATTAGTAAGTGGGATATTATTCAAACCATCTGTTGATATTGATGTTTTTTTTCTTTTTATTTGGTGGTGAAGCCACATTCATCTTTTTTATTGATCTACTTTTAATGCAAGCTATGGTCCCCTGACATCTGTTTCTGTTTTTTTTTTCTGTTTTGTAAGTTTTCATTGTACAGTGGATAAATCTGGACTCATAGTAGGGTAATTACTAATATCACTTGCTTCAGCAGAAAGATCAACCTCTTGTAAATGATTAGATGTTTCCAAATTTATACTATTTGTTAAAATACCTAAAGAACAACCTAAACCCTGATTTGGACATGTATTGTTTGCATCAGATGATATCTGAAATTCAGGCCAATAAAGCAGGGTTTCACCTTATTGGCCTGAATTTGTCTATTACAGACTTACAAAAAAAAAAAAAAAGTCATGGGTATTCAGAACTGCCATATAGCTGAAACACCTGATGTCCTTAAGGGGTCATTTGCATATATCCCATGTACCTCTAATACAAGAGGTTTAAGGAATCACACAGTGGAAACTGTAGCTTGGCTAGATTTTTGCTGTAGTCTTCCTTGAATTATCAAAAGCTTTTGAGACAGTCTCCATACAAGCCAGCTTGCTAGCTTGCTAGCTTTTATCCCTTAACTCTAGAATGTTTTTTAAGTCTGTTTTAAGACAGCTGTGTGAATAACTTTCTCACCCTGATGTAGTCTTAAACATCAGTGTTGGTGTAGCTGCTCACCCCTTACGTAAATTTGACCACAATTCCCTCTCTCTCCCCTTTCATTGCCCGTCATCAGTAAACACAGAAGCATCATTTTAGGAAGTCACTCCCCTTATGATCACATGTAAAGTTGTGAAACAAACTTTTGTGTTTGCTCAATAGTGTGTTTGCATACATCCTTATACATGTGAACACACATTCTTATGCATGCAAGCATTTTTTTTGTGTAAAAACAAAACTTCATTTTGCATCATTTTAAGAAAAAAATAGTTATAAAAACAAGAAGCATATGTGAACCTGTTGTATTCAGCATTAATATTAATGTGTGGACAGGAGGCGTTTGTGTCACTTTGGGTTCCAGCTAGAACTATGCTTGATTAGCATGTGTACATAAGTCTGAATTAATTGTGTAATTGCCTACCTGTTAAATTAATAATGTGACAAAAAAATTATTTTTTTACACTGTTAATTTAACAGGTTGGCAATTACATAATGGTTACATTTTTGCCAAACTATTAGAGGGACATTATTTCCTAGCAGTTCTAGAGACTTCTAATCATTGGAAAGCCTGATAACTACTTTTTAGGAAATTACTGTTTTGTTGATGGTGAGAGCAGGAGCTGAGGGTCATTGATTCCTGACTGTGTCTGACTGTGCAGTGTGAGTGGTACTTCCCTGACTGGTTTGTTGCCATTTTGGTACAAACTACTTCAGTTTTAATTTTGAATTCTTGTGCAGCTTGTGTTGCTCTTGTGCTGATTTGCTGAATGAATGAGGTGCCAGGGCATCTACCATAAAACGGCTATAACAAACCTGTAGACCTCTGCAACATTTGAAACAAGACTACTGATCACCAAAGAGCCTGTGACCCACCTCTCAGGAACCAACTTGGGATCAGTTCTACTGTTTTGCTTCTGGTGAAAGAGACATTGATTCCCAGCTGTGGGAAACAGTGGTAAGACCAACACTGGTAACAGCTATAAATAATAGTGGGAAAAATCTATCTTTTCACTAAGTGCTGATAGATTAGCTATCTTCTAAACTAATTTCAGAGTGTTGCCATAAATACTAAATACTTCATTTATAAATCTATAGAGTCTAATACAGCAATCTCTCTCCAAGCCTGAGTACTACACCAGCTCCAGTCTTCCACCCTCTTCCAACATGGCTCACCAGTCTGCTCTCACCCCATCTGTGGGGGTTGATTAAATTAGGTATTCTGAGCCAGTGAAGCAACTACCTTATGCTAACCAAATGTTCATTCTGCTAACAATTAGCAGAACCTAGAAGAGGTAAAAACATTCAGGCAAACATCTCACATCAGTCCACTTTCAATAAGCGTCATACCTCCATAGCACCACATCAATCACAACACAATATTAGGTCCATATCTTATGCTGATTCTGTAAAAAAAATTGCCAAACACTCCTAGAAGACATAAAATACCCAGCAATCAGCACACAAAGCAACACTTATTACTTTTCCACTCACATATAGTACAATTCAACACAGCATACCCAAGAGCCATCAGGAAAGCAGGCTTAAGCCCACTAATTATACTTCTACATAAAGAAATGTTTTAGTCATAGATGACTTTATAATTAGGCATACAGACACCACACTCACCATATTGGAAAAGAACATGGTTACTGTAAGCTGCTGGTCCTGATGCCAGGATCTGTGACATTACAAGGGCCCTAAGAACCCTTAAGTTAGACAAATATGATGATGACCAAGTAGTGGCCCATGTGGAAGTGAATGACGTAAGGTGCTCCACCCAGAGAGACATGAAGAGAGACATGATGGAAGTTACTATGCATGGGTTAGATGCAGGAAGGACACTGATCGTGAGCTGTAGTATCTTGCCTTCACCAAGAATGAAGGTTCAGTATGTGTCATTCTGGGATGAGATGCTAGACAAGACTTCCTGCTTTGCTAGGAATGGCTTATACCTCTCATTCCAGGGCTTCCATATACTGGCTAAATTCTTTGTTGCTCCCATAGTGCCATGTTAGGCAGAGTCTCCTTAATGGACATTCCTGTGTAACAGACTCAAACTCAAATTAAGTCCACATCTTGGCTTAGTTTGTGCACACTGCTTATCTTGACCTGGCCAAGGCTTTTGATGCTATTCTCCATGCTGAAATTATTGACACATTGGGCAAACTTAATACAAACTCCTATATTGTCCATTGGATTGCAAACTGATTATCCATCAGATTGTAGACTGAAAGCTGCTGGTACATTCTCTGAATGTAAAATTGTAATGAGTGAGGTGCCACAGGGATCCATACTAGGTCTTCTCCTGTTTGGCATTTATTCTACAGACATTCCAGCCTATGTCCCAGAAGTGTAGTTGACCTAGTTTGCTGATGACTGCAAGCTGTGGACTATTATCTATTAATACTAAACACTTCTGGCAAGTGTTGGGACATGTACATACCTGCTGTACTGAAAACTGTGTAAAGTTAAATGCAATAAAAAAGTGTATCATAGTAGCATTTGGCAAAAAAAAATTGCTCCTAACACATATGTTATACATGGTACTCCTCTTCAGACAGGGACAGTCATAAGAGACCTACATTCTTTTGTGGACAACTCTTTCTTTCTCATTCGATCATGTTTTTACCATAGTCAGGAATTCTTCTATCTGGCCTAGTTAATTACCAAGGGAATATCTTTAAGAGCCAAGGAAATCATCCTTTCCCTATATCCCTCCTTTATCAGACCCATCATCAAATACATTGCCCTTTTGGTATGTACAAATCCAAGCATAATGTTCAACTGTGAAGGCCTCATTCATTTCTAAACAAGAAAATTAAATGTTTTAAATCCAGCAACTATCACAAAAGATTAGTATGACTTCTAATATTCAGTAACCTACTAGCTTCTCTTAGCTGGTCTGTGTCTAGCTTTTTGAGCCATGCAAGCCCAGGTCATATTTGAATATTTATTTGCAAAACCAGTGCCTCTACAAACACAAACACTTGACACCCAATCCTGCACTAAAACATAAACAAAACTTGCTAAAGGAATAGGTTCCTAACACAGTGTATTCCCAGTCTATGGAATAATTTGGTACTACAGTTCAAAGTACTACTTTAGCTGCCTTTATGGTTAGTCTTGATGACCAGATGGGTAGATGTAAATGTACACTAATCCTGACCAGTTGGCAAAGGTGGTAAGAACTTTTAAGTTTGTCTGCTTAAAGGTGTATTTGGCCAGGCATCTTATGATCTCCATGATCACTTGTCTAGTGCCATTCCTGTGTTCTTGTGTATTTGTTTCCAGAAGATGATATGCTGTACTGTGATGTGATATTCTCTTCTGAATGGCTCCAGAATGTGAAATGCTCTACTGCCATTTGGATTAAACATACATCATGTTACATGCTGATTCATGTCACCTGTAATTGCTACAATAATATCACCTACTATTGTGCATTATTCCATAATGTTCTTTACCTTATGAATAAGCATTATACAATGCTTTGTTTTTACCTATGTATCTTGTATAGGTTCATAGGTAGGTACTAGGCTATCTGCCTGAAGGCATTTATAAGCCTAGCTGGAATGTGTTGGCTTTTGCCGCCCCCTTCGATTAGTTCCCTGTGCCTCTGTCCAGCAGGGCCATTGAAGTGATCCCTGGGGTAAATTTTCTGTTTCCCTTCCACTCATCAAAGTTTCTCTTGAAGTGGGCTAGCAAGGAACTCTGCCTAATGTAGATTGGAATCTTGTTCCAGAACATGGAAAGTCTCTGGGACAGGAATTTATCCCTCCAGAATGTCCTATTTATTGTTGTAGTGAGGTTTAGATCCCTGGGGTGTGTGGCTCGAGGGGATATGGTTTTCTTTAGGTGGTGCAAGTCCATAAATTCTGGGTTGGACATGGCCTTGTATGTCAGGCAGAGATCACCTCTGAGTAGGCAGTATGCAACTGAGTACAGCTGGAGTTCCTTCAGTCGAGCTGCATAGGGCATCTGCTTGAGGCCAGTGATCCTCTTGGTGAGGTACTTCTGTGGTCTTTCCAGTTGTTGCAGGTGTCTTGTATGGTACATCCCAAATGGGACATTGTACTCTATGATGGGTCTGATGCGTGATGCATAGAGGGGCCCCCCGGCCCAATGACCTCTTTTGATCTGGATGCAAACCCTTTTGTGATTAGGTGGGCCACATAGAAGGATTTTCTAACCACTTTGGCAATGTGATTATCAAAGGAGAGGTTACTATCTACTTGGGTCCCCAGATCACTTATTACGTCTTCCGTATTTAGGGAGCTACCACCTATGTGGTAGTTTGTGGGTACTTTGTTTTTTCCAAAGGGGATGACTATGCACTTTTTGGCATTTAGCTTGAGGCCATGGTTTTGACACCAGGTATCTGTCTCAGTGAGGTCCTTTTGGAGGATGTCTGTGTCAGACAGAGAGTCAATTATAGCCCCTAGTTTGCAGTTGTCTGCAAACTTGGTCAGCCATAGTCCTCCTGTGCTTGCCTGTACCTCTGAGAAGTATATGCCGAACAGGAGGGGTCCTAGGACTGAGCCCAGGGGATGCCACTTGTAACCAGTTTAGAGTCAGACCAAGCTCCCGCAACTCTTACCATGTGGGTTCTGTCCATGAGCCAATTGGCAACCCATCTCATGATGTAGGGGTTTATGTTCAGGCTGGTGAGCTTGTCTATAATACCTGAGTGGGGAATGGTGTCGAAGGCCTTTGCAAGGTCTAGGTAGGCTGTGTGGACCACCTTTCCCTCATCTATAGTCTTGGTAACTGTCTCTAAGAAGTTCACCAGGTTTAGGAGGCACGAGCTGCCCTTAACAAAGCTGAACTGGGTAGGGTCCAGTGTTTGGAGGTTTCCATTTCTCTGTTAATGAGATCCATGATGATGCACTCCATAGCTTTGCAGACCAAGCTAGTTAGGCTTATAGGGCGATAGTTCCCGGTGTCCGTTGTGGCTCCACCTTTGTGGAGCGGAATAACCGTTGCTGTGCTCCACTCTGTGGGTATGTAGCCTGTGGAGAGGCTGAGTTTAAACAGTGTGTTTAGGTGAGGGGTTAGTTCATCTTTGAGCTCATGTAGGACGCAGCCTGGGACACCATCCGGTCCCATTGATGCTGTGTTTTTGGCTTTGAAGAGGGCTGTTTTAACCTGAGTGTCTGTGATTTCAGGGGCACTACATTCTTCTGGTATAGTTATGGGCCCTTTTGGGGATGAGGGGGGGGGGTGAAGTTTGCACTGAACCTGTCTGCCAGGATGTTGGCTATATCGGTCGGTTCAGTGTATTTTGTGCCATTCTGCACTAACTCCGAGCAGATCTGAGTATTGCCACTTAGATTCTTGACATAGTTAAAGAATGCCTTGTGGTTATCTTTGGAGTTCATGGCAATTTTTTCTTTCGAAGCTAGCCTTGGATGATTTTATGAGGGAATGCAGTTTCTTGCTGATACTGATCAGGGATGTCTTCCCTTCTTGGGATTTTACTCTTTTCTGTACTAGTTTCCTCCTTCTATTGTATAACTTGTTTATGGCAGGGGTCCACCAGACTGGTTTCCTTTTCTTGGAGGAGTGAGTCTTGGTTTTGTTTGCGATAGCATGATCCATGCATTCTTGTAGGTGCCCATAGAGTGTATTAGTAAAGGATTTTGCTGCTTGGACAGCGTTATCCTTTAGCATGGGGGCTTTGAAACTTCCCACCTTGGTCTTAAGTAAAGTGAAGTTTGCTTTTGAAAAGTTTTTCACAGTGGTTTCTTTGATCATGGGTGGTGGCGGAATGTGGATATCCAGAGTGATTAGTTTATGTTCAGATCTAACCAGCGAGGGGTTGACCTCTAGTGTGGAACACTGTTCGCCCAAGTTGGTGATGACCAGGTCCAATATGTTGTCACCTCTGGTGGGGGTGTTGACCAGTTGATCCAGGACGTTTGAGTTTATAAATTCTAAGAAATGTTGGGCAAGGGAATTTGTACTTGAGTAGTTCTCCCAGTTAATGTTTGGGTAATTGGAATCACCCAACATCAGGGTGTTTGTATGTATATGTGTTCAACTATTCTCTGTATTTCTACATTTATTCCTTGAAAAGTGTATTGCATACTGTTAGTTGCCTTTTTTGGAGTTTTTCTCCCTGCCCCTCCACAGAAAAGGGGCTTCCAGCCCAGTCATGACTTTTTTCTTAAATAGTTGCAAATAAGTAAATAAAGAAGTACTACAATTACTGGCCTGCTCCATAGCTCAGAGTGATCCTATGATCAGGATTTGATTACCAGTCTTGGCACTGGAAGATCTAGGCAGCCAGAGAGAGGATTGAAGTGGCATGGCCTGCTTGTCTTTCCTGGGGGTGGGGGGTTGTAGGTGCTTGGGGAACACATACAGAAGTGCAATTTGTCTTGTGCATATTTGCTACAGCTTTAAAAATAGAAAGACCTTTTTTGGTCCTCATGTATGAGAGGACATTTTTTATTTTTTGTACCTCAACTTAAAGTTGAGGAATATACTAAATGTGGGGAATCTGGGACAGTACAGCTAGACGTCTGCCTCCCTTTCAACCCTAGCCCTAGTAATAGGGAAAACATGGGCTGTTTGGCTGGGAGGGGGCTGGTGACTGACAAGCAACAGGGCAAAGATTGCCCTCAAAAAATACAGTTACTTAAATATACAGTGTGATGGTCTGTTAGGTTATGGTGAGGTTATGCATAATAGATTGGTACAATATAATGGACTATGGTAGGTCAAAGTAGATCTCAGTATCCCAGGTTCATTCCCTGGTCATTTAGATTTCATGAGACTGTCAAAGTATTCCAGACATATAGACCCTTAACGAGAAGAAGCAAAATAGCAAGAAACAGTAATGGGGCACAACAACGGTCTTTAGAATAGGTAGCGCTAAACATGTTAATGATTCTTTTCCCAGTTGCTGCTATTGTGATTGACTGGTAGATGACAGAAAATAATTTTAAGTGTTTAACTAGCAGATTAAAAATGGCACGTTACATTTCTTGTGATGCGTTATGGCTGTCATATTTAAAAGCATAGCACACTTTTTTTGTTTTTGCACTCCTATACCCTCTGACCATCTGACTGATTGCTGCAACTTTGTCCAATATCTCTCAGCTGTTCTTCTTTAAGAGGAATTTTACTCATTTTGAGGCTTAAAAGTTTTATGCTCCATGCTGTTTCACATTAGAAGGGTTTGGGATACATTCATTGTTAAGATGTTTTAAACAAATTTATGTAGTAAGTAATAATGAATCATAATATTTCATCAAAAAACTTATTCCCTCCAGTAGAGCTCTTTTGAGTGTGTACCTTTAACTCCCAGTGGGTGTGGCTTCAGCCTTTAAAAAATGAAGTTGTCACCTTACAGCTCTAACAAATGATCATTAACAGAGTTCAAATATCAAAACAATTGTGTTTGCCATCATGTATGCTTCAAAATAAAATATTCTGATGCCTTGTATGTAACATGGTTTTGTAATTATTAATGCAAATATGAACAGGCAATGTCTGACGCCTAGAGGAGCAGTAGGAGGTAACTGCATAAACGCCTAGAGACGTCACTCGGCTGTTATCAAATGTTTCAGCATTTTGCCCATTTGCTCCACATCAGGAGTGGTGTTGCTTGATATTTTGGAGATGGAAGACTGAGAGCTATGTTCTTCCAAGTTATTCTGTACTATCTTACACCTGATTTCATCACATATGGCTGTCATCCAGGCAACCATCATGTTTTTTTTGTTTTGCTGCTGTAACATCCTCTCTGTACACTACATTAGTGGTCAAGGGATGGGTATGTAATGGTTGCCCCATGAGCCTGTTATCAGCCGCCAAGAGTGATATAGTTCCTCAGATAACTCCACCTTTCCATCTTTAAGAAGACAGCCCCTGCTTGGTCACCAGCCTACATAGAAGATTAATTAGCAGGAGACGGTCCCTTTAACATGCCCCTCCAGCTTACCTCTGGGAGAGGTGAGCAGGCTTTGCCCCCTCACTCATCTCTCCCTACCTGGCTCCTTCAGTACCAGCACCTCTACTTACACAGTATTAGCTGGGTCAAAGCTTCATTCCTTTATGCCATGGAGTCAGTGTTTCTACAGCACAGTTACTGATGTGCACAATAAAAATGTATCATATACCATACAATGGTAATAAGGCTGCTTCATAACATGTACTTAACTCAAAGTGATTTGTGATCATATGACATGGCTTTGTCTTTGTGTATAAAAGTAAATGAATCCAGTTATGTTTTTGTATGTTTTAAATCAGCAAACATTATTACTTATGAATGTTCAGGTATACTTATGATCCATGTTATTATAGAGTGATGTCATACAATATTATATTAAAAATGCAGTGGGTGTCGATACTAGAAGGATTCAATAAACTTACAAAGGCAACATGATGATACTAGACAGAAGAATGTAACTTCTGAACCGAAGAAATATTTCCAACTCATGTAAAGTTAAATAAATATGGTGCAGGCCACCCTGTTCTACATTATAGTTTTAGTTGCAGTTGATATACAGGGTACTTGATCTGCCCTACCATATTCTCCAAAACCTTTTGCTTTGCACATTTTTATTGTGTTTATTTTACACTGTATAATGGTTTAGTAAATTTAAAATTATTTCTTGCTCTTTGCCAAAGAAAGATTCTAACCATGAGCTGCTGGTCTCCTGTACCCCAAGCTGACCATGGTTGAAGCACAAAATTGTTAAATGTGGGATCATGGTTTACTGGTGGTGGAGATGGCAACATCTAATCTGTCCTGCTCAGTGTACTATGACCTTCACCGAGACAAGTGATTTAAAAATGGGTGGGTCGATGGATGATTAAAGAAGAGACTGTTCTGTTTCTTTTGTCTTGATTCAAGTTTACATTCAGCCCAAACTTTTTGTGATAATATTTTGCAAATGTCAGCATAGATCTTGTAGGTTGTGCTTTCAAACTAGTAGCATGACTTGTTTAAACATTTGTTGCAGCATTTTATTTGATATATCATAACATTTTATCAGTACTGTAGGCGGATTATGAATCCTTTCCAGAATTCTTGTTTCAGTTACTCTCCTTATCTGTATAACTAATGCTTGCAAAGCACTTGGTCCTGTCCAGTTCTGTCAAGTCTTACTTTGTTAGCTTTATTCGTTATTTAACTAAGCATGTTATTCACTGGGTTTGTATGCATAATACCTAATTATAAGATTGTTAGCCATAGAATCATATAATGGTCACTAGGATCTAAAGAAATGGATCTGCAGAAGACCATCAATGGCTATACTGCTGCCAACATCTGTGAAAGAACAATGGTGTGTATTAATGGCAGTTATATACAGTCTGACAGGTGTGCACTAGGGCAATGACCCACAAGCAGAGCTGTGACTGTGTCAGATCAAAGTGTGACATCATCAGAGTGATACCTGAGGAGGCAGTGCTGTGCTGTAGTTTGGAAACATGGTTATCACACTGGTCTTCTAAAGATAAATGGCATCACACAAACATGCACTGCAGACATACATGGATTATAGGACTACTGCTACAACAGTCAGAACATCTTAGTACACTAAACAAATATTCAACAGATATATGTTGTCAGGTACAGCACTTCACAGCTAGTGCTTCCACCTGGCCTGGGGTCGCCATAAGCTAGTTCCACAGACGTGCTGTTGCTACAGTGCAAATTGTAGTGCTTCTTGCACCCCTTGTATTAACCAACAGGAAAAAAATAACTGACATTCTCCATCAACTGCACCTTTTGTAGTTCAACAGTGCAGCAACCATGAAACTAGTAGTTAAAACAGAAAATGCTGCACAACCTAGTTGCAAAGGGAACTCCTAAGTGGTCAGTGTTTCTGACCACCTGGGTGCTTTTTTTGCAACTACATTGCAGCATGTTCTATTTCTGTGTACAAGTAGCTCATGGATCAGTGCTTGTGACTCATGTGCGGTGGGACAATGCAGGACTGTGGGGAGAATAGTTAAATCTACAGATTACATGTCAAAAGCACCTGCATTACTGTTACAGGAAGCAGTTCAGGATGTTAGCGAGCAGGTCATAGTTGCACTGCTTGCAATGAGGATTTGATGCAAATGGACAATATTAGTAATGCATACACTCCCATCCCATTTTGGGAGTACATTACTGGTGAGAACCTAGGATTTTTCTGTATCACAATATTGGGTTATGAATGGCACTTTTGGAACCATGGCATCCATCTTCTTACCAGGTATACATCATCCATAACTTTGTTACTACCCATGTGGATGCAACACAGTTGTAGGTGTTTCATCCGCTGATGTCTTATTGGACTTCACAGGCACAAACACTGATGTCTTAAGGATTATTAATGTGCCCTGTGGATCCATATGTGATCTTGCAGTCACCTCTTATCATCACCCATTTTGAGCCTACATTGCTGATACTCTTCCAAAAATTGTTTTCTGTCACATGACAAAGGCCTCTTTGTGTAGTTTGCTTGGTGCAGGGTTCAGCATGAGGACGTCACAGCTGCAAATGGATAGAGCACCCCATTGGTGATGCATCTGCACTCCTTGGTGCCTTTTGCATTTTTGCCAGGGATCCCAGCTTCATTCTTTTCACTCTGTGGATTAGCAGCTGAAGAGTTGGAAGGTGTCTTTTTGTGGTTTGGTGAGACTTATGTAGCCAGGTGACAATGGTGAAGCAGCATGTTATAACACAACAGCCATGCATTTTCACCAGTCATATGCCAGTACATCAGACTCTGCTGGGTTTCCAAGGATACAGAAATAACTTGAGCTGCATCATTGTGTGCACCTGAATCACAAGATTGCCTTTATAATTACAAAACAAGCATATATAAATCACTTCTATCAAAATATCGTTGCTGAACTGTGACCATATGCTGTGCTGGGTCTATATCATGAAATCAAACTTCCAAAGTGTCGAACACTATAAGTTCAAGATCGAATTCGGATAACACTGACACTTCAAAACAGCGAATATTTTCCCAGGGAAAAAATGTGCTGTTCTGAAAAACACACACATAACACAATCACACCAAACACCTTCAAAACATACACTAAACCTAACATATACTACTATCTATGCATTATCCTTAACCCAGCCCTAACCTTAAAGTCCGTCACTACCGCACACTTACATGAGCCGCGCCCTAACCCTAAAGTCCGTCACTACCGCACACTTACCTGACCTGCGCCCTAACCCTAAAATCTGTCACTACCGCACACTTACCTGACCCGTGCCCTAACCCTAAAGTCCATCACTATCGCACACTTACCTGACCCGCGCCCTAACCCTAAAGTCCGTCACTACCCGTTCGTACATTTACCTTGACCCGGTCCAAAAATGCCGAAGCCGCAGAAACGGCCAACTGGATTCTTTCCCTGGGAAAGAATTCGGGTTTCCACAGCTTCGACATTCTCAACTTTCGAACTACCACGTTCGGCCTTCCGGTATTCGGCATTTACAACATTTGATTTCATGATATAGACCTTGCTGTGCTTCATTTGTACAGGATGAAGGACAGAACATGAAGATTGTTTGATCATCCTAACAGACTGAGAGTTATCTGGCTGACCCAGCTAGGAATCTTTCCAGTTGTTGGCTGTTGTTATACACCTTTTATACTGATTTGTGTTCTGTGTCCTTTGCTGTGTGTTTATCTTCCTTGGGGTTGCATATTCACTATTGTCTTATGCCATGCATCATGTGCATAAGTTATTGTTAAGTCTATTAACAGTGCTTAGTCCCTGCATCTGCTTTGTTTATGTTCGGTACATGCCTATGCTACATGCTACCAAACTCTATAAGTTATGCATTCCTTCAGTATAGACTGCCAGCCTGGCATCTCATCCCACCTATAACCAGTTCATCAAACTGAATCTATATCCTGTGATATCATGTTTGCTGCTCATGCGGCACCTCATCACTCAATGCAGTGTTCCTTGTTGGGGGGAAAGCTCTTTAAACATTATGGCATGGCATGTCTCAGTAACTGATGCTGCTGTTGCCATGTTGCTGTAGGTCCCATTTCCTGCACACTTGGTTACTCTGCAGATCTGCATTCTCAACATGCTAAGTGCAGCAGTCTTCTGCATATGCATGTCGGCTGATTGGTTTTGGACATGCAATCCATCTGTAAGAAGCTATTTTGCAACTAGCCACACTATATTTTCTGTGCATATTTATTTATTTATTTATTTATTTATTTATTTTTATTTTGGAGATACATTGAAAATTCTGCTTTTGGAATCATAAAGTGCGAAGATACAGCAGGTGGTAAAGTGGTAGTCAATAACCGGATACACTCCACTAAAAGAGACATTGCATATAACCTTTTGATAGCTCATGAGATGTATCCAGCAGGGTATTTCCTCTCTTGGGAGCATCAGTTACTCATTTTAATCCATTCACAGATAAGAAATACTTCACTTTAGACTGTATAGGATTTTTTCAAGCCAACATTTGGTATGATCAGTTCTCCAGTGATAAAGCAATGAAAGCTGGTAGTCTGGTTAAAGTGCTTAGATCTTCCCAGGCTTTACACCAAACATCAACAGTAAAGTGAGGCAGCCTATAAAAATCCATGTCCAACATTTCATTTAGTATAATCTTGTTGAAACTTCACTACTACAAATTCTGCGTCATTCCCTGAGGTACATTTGATTTTATCTTAAAAGTTATATAATTTATAGCAAAAAATATGAATCACTCTCCTATTGTATGCTCAGAGTGTCTGCTTAACATACAGAAGTCCAAAGGTTTTTTCAGTTCAATACTTTCCTTATGTCATACTTCTGTAACTAGAATTATACAGGAATCGCAGAGCAGCGTTCTGATATCAAATTCTAGTATCTTTATTAGATAACCTATGTGTCACAGAAATTATATCTGTTAGTTGTCATTACTTTGACATAAATTAGAAGCATGACCTCATTAAGACTTACAGTCAATACTGCACTTTAAAATGGTAGGGTGGCACTGTGTAAAAAGAGAAATAAATGGTGGCTTATTAAAAAACACACAGTACAGTGGAGTTCAGTTATATGAAATTTAATTACAGAATACATAGTTTATTTTGGTATAGAAACAGTGCATTTATTAATTATTATAGCCTCTAAGATTGTAAATACTTCAAAAAAGCTTAAAGCCATATGTCTCTCAGGATATACAAGTTATAAAATCCATGATTAATGCGCCCTCGCACAACCTTCTTTAATGCCAGTACGTAACCCAAACCACTTGGAAGAAGTTAAGCTAATTTAAACAGTGACACTAGCTTTTCAAATCTGCTAATCTTTGCTATTTCTGTTCTAAAGGAAGGAAGCTACAACTTGCTTTGTCAAGTTATTTTAGAGTTGAAGATAGCTTGACTCTTTTTATAAAATGTATTCAGTATCTCTCCTTCTCTTTCTCTCTCTCTCTCTCTCTCTCTCACACACACACACACACACACACACACACACACACACACACACACACACACACACACACACACACACATCAGTATTTTTGCAAAAAAATATTACTGAAAGTCACATAATATAACTAAGCAAAAATAAAAGCATTAGACCTGTTTAGAGATCATTCCCAGCCATGATTACAGAGTTGAGAATATATCCGTTTTGCATTTTAGAATATACAGTCTCATCTAACCAGACAGTACAATTAATCTTATACAGTAGTTACAAAAGCTGTACATTACAAACAGTGTAGAAACAACAAACTGAATGTGCCACAGAACTTGGCAGTTTGCCTATATGCAATCAGTTTAATTTACAGATAAAAGTACAACCTAACCCGTTTGAGTGCACAGTATTGTGTAGATGAAGTGCTGACAAATGCCAGACTTGTAAAATGTTTAACTGTCGTCAGCACAAAGCACTAATGCCAGTTCTGTTCGGTAAAGTTTGCCACCATCTGATAGGGCCATAATACTCTTCTTGTAAGCTGGAAGGCTGTTGATATCTAATTCCTGGTTAAACAAGAGAAAACAAAAGATATAAGGACTACTTTGTAGTAAAATATGAAATACTATTACATAAAATAAACTCATGACAAACAAGCACTGTGCCTTTTTTCATGTGCTTTTCCCTTCAGCTTTATGTTACATAATGACACTTTAAAATGTGAGATATAATACTTGAAAGCATCACAAAGTATTTTAAAAGCATAAAAGGGATTATGGCTTGTGCTAATTTTGCACTGTATGAAATCAGGCTACAAACGTTCTCTTATCAGATAGGTACCATGAGGCAAACTGCTTTTTTCTACAATACTATGTAGCACTGCAAAGAAACGTCGACAGAAGACCTCAACAATGAATGTGCACGTTTGCTGCTGTGTGCTACTCATAAGACTGCCACTTGTGTTCCTAAAGTATGGATCTTGAGTACTGCATTTTTTTCACTATGCAGTCATAGGCTGAGAGTAATATATTCATGAAGCACTGTGTCACAGCTATAGTTCTGATTTGCTTACTATGCATTTTGGGTGTGAATGTAAAAGCAGAAACGGATCTATATTCATGCAATTGTGCAAAATACAAACCTTTGGAGACTTGTAACCAGCTTTCTTCAACAGTTAAAAATGTAAATGTAGATGCATGTGCCCTAGAAACAAACCCGGATGGTAGAAGCATAATATCAACAAGCTTTATAATAATAATAAAAAAAATTTGACCAAATGTAAGGAGTAATTACTAGAATGTTAGATTCCTTGTTACTCAAGTAAACTCAGGAGCTTAATAAAATAGCTACCCAAGCCAAACAAATTCACAAGGCATTTTTTTAGTGATGTTCTTAATGTCAAAAGCACAATGCAGCAATGTACTGAGCTGATTGTGAACAATGTTACCTACACTGAAGCTGAAGAAATAGTACCTAGTGGGCAATAAATTTAGCTGTAACTTTACCCTTCTCTCTCCTCTTATTGTCCCTCAAGATACACCTGAAACTGTCTTGCCTCCAGCTAGCTATCACACAAGACCAAGTCCTAAAAGTGCTATCAAAAGCTAAAAATACTACATCAGTAGGTCCTGTCAATATCATTAGAATACCTTTCAACTGTACAGAGTTTTGCAGAATGTCCAGATTTTTGTCTCATAGTTTTGGTTGATTCCTCATAAAAAATATGTTTTTTGACAAATGACTGGGATGATGTAAGATTAAAGTCACTAAATCATGACATGTAGTTGAGTTTCATGCTTCATATCCTTTAGAAAATGCATGCTAACACAAATTCTATTATTGTAGCAACTTTCTAAGTTAATAAGAGCGATATCTAAAATGTGTCCATATTTTTGGGCCTTTGTCCCCCGTTATCTCAGGCTTTGTCCAGATTTCTTGTGCTAAGAGGTTGAGAGATATGATCCCTTCATGCATCTTAAATAACATGAAGCACGATTTAGCCACGTCCCGAGCAACACTGTTCAATCTCAGCCCCCATACAGGTTTTGTACCAAGTGAATGGAGAGCAGCTACAGTCCTTTCCCTGCATATGGGAAGAACTTCCCCAGACCAGGACAATTACAGACCCATAAGTCTGACCAGCCTCACATGCATCAGTCAGGACATAGGGAACCTCCAAACATTGGTTATGTCTCAGTTTGGATTTGTCAAAGGCAGGTCATGCTTACTCCACCTAGTAGATTTTTTGGAAAAGGTCACCAAAGCAATGGATGAAGGCAAAATGGTACACACTGCATACCTTGACCTGTCCAAAGCTTTTGACACAGTTGCCCATCAGGCATAGTAGAAAAGCTAAATAAACCTGGAATAAACCTCTGTGTCGCCTGCTGGATTTCCATCTGCCTCACAGATAGGACACAGATAATCAAGTTAGGGGAAGTTACCTCCACAAAGAGACCAATCACCAGTGAAGCCCCCCTCTCCTGTTTGGCATCTACTTTTCTGAAGTAAAAGCCACTACCAAAGGGCTCTGGCTAACTAAATTTACAGATGGCTGCAAGCTAGGAGCCATCATTGAATCTCCAAATGATTTAACCGTCTTGCAGGAAGTTTTGTCTCAAATATCTGGTACCTTAATCATGGACTGAAACTAAATGCCAAAAAATGCATTATTGTATCATTTGGGAAGTCCTCTACCCCAGGGAACTACCACATTGACAATAGACATCTAAGAGGTGACCCAGTTGTTCGGGATTTGGGAACTTATGTAGACAGTGACCTACAGTTTGACCAACATTTGTCTGTCTGTTGTAAAATAGTCCTTCTATATTACTCAGCTTATAAACAAAGGGATTGTGTCTAGATCTAGGAATGTCATTGTTCCCCTTTAATCGTCCCACATTAGGTCAATCATTTAATATACTGCCCCCTTTGGCATGTATCTGTCCAGACACATGCAACAACTGGATCACTTACACAGATAACTTACTAAAAGGATACAAGGCCTAAACAACAGGTCTTACATGGACTGACTTAAAGCTCTCTCACTATACACAGTATCCTAAAGATTGCTAAGAGGTGACCTGTGTCTGGTGTACAAGTCATCCTACAACCCATTACTGATGTATTTACTGAACATCAGCAAGTCAAATGACATCAGATCTAAACCTTTTCTGCAGCATCAACAGAATGGTTTGGAGGGACAGATATATTTCACAAAGGATACCACTGCTATGGAACAGACTCCCCATCCACATAAAACAAAGTTCATCCCTGTCCATATTCAAGTGCAACTTAGATTTATGGATGAGAAGCCAAACATTTGCTCAAGGACTGTCCCTGTACCACTAACGGACAGAGACAGCTTCTAAAGGCTTTACCCCATACATGGGTCTCTTCAAATTATCTATGATCTGATCATAATTATTCTCATTGTGGTAATATATAATTATAAACCACGGAATGGGTAAGACCAATCTATAACTAAATGGGATAAAACTGGCTAGGCTTAAAATAGCCTGAAAGGGCAGCTAGACTAGTACTTACCTATGAACATATATATCGGTCTACTGCATGATAATGTGATCAGAGGCCCAGGTTCAAATCTATGGATACCTGTGGAAAGTTTTCAGAAAAATACCTTGACTGCCAATAGCAATGTACAGACACCATAAGGCAGTGTCCCTGGCTCAGCCACAGCATTGTTGGGACAACTGAGGTCTGCCAGTGTGGAATATTTACATAAGGCTTCCACCAACGTCTGTAATAGTTCAGCACTAAATCATAGTTCATTGGTCATAATGTGAACACTCCACCCCAACTAAATTCCTCAGTATATTGCCCCTATTTGTATTTTCACCCAGAAAGACTAGATGTCCATTCAATGATTACTGTTGCTACTAACTACTGGGATATACCACCAGGGATAGCTGTACGTCCGACAAGGATACCAAAGTCTAGGCATCTTCCTGTTGTCCCATATGTTCAATATATGACCAAAGCATGCCAGAGCTATGAGGAACATAGGATGTACCTGTGCAAAGTACCTCAGAACTTTTTTAGATGCTAGCCTGAACAATGAACCTGCACTTCTTTGTTGGACTTTAAGATGTACAATTGCTGCTAGTTTGACTTGTTGGGGCATATAAGTATTCCATTGGGGAAATTCTTCTTTTTGTTATTTTGTAACAAAATATTAACCTTTTTCATGTCAACTAAGAAGGGATAATATGATGGTGGAAGGCAAATACCTTACAGGGGCAGCCATACTAAATGACTTTTTTGCCTAGGAGCCAGTCATGAATATAGAAAGTGCTCTATTTACCAATATTTCATTCCTAAGATGCTTAGGAGTCATTAGTCCTCCGTTAGGATCTGCTTTGAAAACCAAAGACTTAAAGAGCTCATGCACATAAAATGGAGATGGGCCTTCTTGCTCAGACATCCTGCATCAGCTGAAAAAGAAGCTGTGAAAGTCTAAATCATATGCTTCAGCTGTCCATTTGGAACTGAGCATCTCCGCTGTATCTCCTGATGAGTTCTTGGACCATCCAGATGCACTGGCTTCTTTCTCTGTCATGATCCCACTGGAGGCTGACATGGTGAGATCCTTTAGCATGTCCACATTGACAGATCAAATGGCTACCTCAGCACTGAAGGGGGAACAGAGGCGAATTATTTCAGAGGGACCCAATGGCATTTCCCAAATTCTTGTCTGAGAGCAAATACCAGGTTCCCCTCATACAGGCCAGGGGTCTGAGTCTCCTCATCATGTGCAAGCTCCTCTTTCTACTAAGAAAAGGCAGAAGATGAAGCATTCTTCTCCTTCTCCTTAGCCATCAGGGATTTTCAGAAGGAGTAGTATGAATTCTTCCCTGGAGAGTACAAAGCTTTGGTGTCTTTGAAGCCTCTGTAGTTCTTTCTTCATGCTATCCCTCCATCCACTGTTTCCCCACTGAAGGAGGGATCCTTCTTCGGAGGAAAAAGAGTCCTATTCAGATGAGGATTCCCTGGCTAACTCTTTTCAGATCCATTCCTGTGTGGGGAATAAGTTAGAGGAAGAAAACACTATGTTTCCTGATCCACCAGTTGATGTTCTCTCTTTGGTCCTGCTGCTGACATTTTAAGAGACTTCCCGAGAAAGGTAAAATAATGAAGGAATTTAAACAGATTGCTCTCTCTAGTCTCCCTAGATTTCAAAGGAACTACCATGCCAAGGTATGCTCTTTCTTCGATAATGATCAAAAGGCTCCCCAAAGTGGCTAAAATATTTTCAAGAAAGAGATGTCAGGACAAACCTAAGCAGGAATTTAAGGGTTCTAATCCTCATTTTCTGACAAACCAGTCTTCTTGTGACTATCTGCCTCTGCCTCCCCCCCACCCACCTTGGTTTACCCTTAACCCCACTATTATATAAACTTACCTATCCATTTCAACTTATGAATCAATTAACAGAGACCAATGGATTTTTTCTATCATTCAGAGTAGTTACAGAATTTCATGGCATTCACTGCCTCTCTGATCGGGAATTTCTTCTGTCCCTTCAGATCAGCTCATTTAGTTCCTCCAATTTTGAAGGGGTTATTTCTCCAGGACACTAAAGAACTGTTTCATTCCCAAAAAATGGGAACTTTTTTTTTATACAAGACTTTTCGTGGTCCTCAGAAAAGAGGGAAAACGGAGGGCCATTCTGGATTTGTCCCTTCTCAATCTGCTTCTGTGAGTCCCACAATTCAGTATGCTCACTCTGCAGTCTTTACTTCCAGTGATAATGTCCCAAGACTTTTTGGAGACCTCAGCCTTAAAAACGTATATCTGCATATTCTGATCCATATGGACCACAGGAGGTTTTTATGGTATTCTGTTTCAGAATATAATTTTTAATACTATGCTTTGCCCTTCAGGTACTCTGCAGCACAAAGGGTTTTCACAAGGTGCCTAGCTGTGGTTGCTGCTTTCTGCAGACTTTCAGGGAATTCAAATTTTCCTTTATTTGGATGATTGCTGCTTCAGGTTCCTACAAGGAAGAAGCTTCTTCTAGATCTAAACTTTACAATGAATCAACTTCTCTCTTTGGGATTCACAGCAAACATCAAAAATCTAATCTGATTCCCTCCCAGGATCTGGTGTTTCTGGTTTGCAGGATCACTTTTTGCCCACGATAACATTCCTTCCGCAGGAAAAAATGTTTTTTGTAATGGAATACTTCCATTCTCTCCTTTCCTTAGACATGGCCTTAGCAAGAGAGATCTTGAGAGCCCTGGATTTTATGGCCTTCATCATTCTTATGATTCTTTGGGCCAAACAAAACTTGAGGAAGATTTGGTGGTATTTAAAATCAATATGGACACAACATTGCCATCCTCTGAACTTGCCAGTTCTTCACTTGCTGTTTGTCAAAAGGGAGCTTCATTGGTTAATGACTCATATCTGTCAAACCAGGGTTGCCTTTTCTAGTTCCTTCCCCTTTTCATGATCTCTTTTAGATGCTTCAGACCTGGCTTGTGTGGCCTGTTTCATGAATGCAGTGGTCCAGGTTCTATGGTCTAGAAAGAACAAGAAGGACCACATAAATATCAAGGAAATGAAAGGGGCAATTCCAGCTTTGCAATCTGTACATTACCTTTGGTCTCTGGGCAACCTTCAGATATTTACAGCCATCACAGTTATGCATTATATAAATAAGCAGGGTGGGAATGATCTTACTGCCTTTGCAGGTTGGAAATGACTGCTTAGGATGTAACTCTGCTTCTTCAAGGAGTGTATTCTCCCTTGGAGGACAATTTGATGGCAAATCCTTTAAGCATATCCCATGCAGACCCTCATGAACAGATGATGAACAGAGAGGTTTTCCTACAGATTATTCATCATTGGCATCCTCCTTGGATAGATCTCTTTGTTGCCAATCAGAGCAGACATCTTAAGCTTTTTTGTAGGGGGATTCCATTTCCAGGAACTTGACAAATGCACACCATGTCTTCTTCATGAAAGGGATATTCCTTTGTAAATCAAAAAAGGACAAGATGAACATCTTGCTGGTGATTTCCCTCTGGCTCTGAAAGCATTGTTTCCCCTTTCTCTTTCATCTGGCCCAGGGTAATCACCACAAGTTATCCTATAGGATGGATTTGTTCACACAGCAAAAAGGCTCACTAATATAACTGAATTTCCAGACTCTGAATCTACCCCTCTGGATGATTAAATTCTAATACCTTTTAGGCACCAGCATTTATAAGATGTGCTACAGGTATTACAGGGAACTAGAAAAGCGTCTACAAGAAAATCTAAATTTTCTAAATGGAAGGGATTTTCTATTTGGTACCACAAGAAGAATCAGGACCCTTATCAAGTGGGTATTACTCTCACTCTATCTTACTAGTGTGAGCCGCTCAATTCAGGGTTGGTATATTCTTCTATAAAAGTACATTTGTCAGCCATTTCTACCTGCCTTTCATTTGATCCGCCTTTGTACTCACATTTTGAGGGCAGTTTTTAAAAAGGTGCCCCTAAGGGCCCTAGAAAATCCATTCCTCCTTGTTGAGACCTGAATTACGTTTTGGAGAAGTTGACACTCCCCCCATTTGAGCCTGCCTCCACTGCTTCTCTAAGTTTTCTACTTGGAAGACAGTCTTGCTAGTGGTCCTTACTCCTGTCAAACAGGTTTCTGAACTGCAAGCTCTCATGGCCCCTTCTCCTTTTCTTGTTTTTTTCACAAAGATAGGATTATACTCAGGACTAACTCCTCTTTTATGCTTAAGGTGGTGAATGAGCTATCTTTAAATCAGACAATTAATCTCCCTATCTTTTCCCTTCCCTCACGACAAGGGGGAAAGAATTCTGCACTCTTTAGAAGCTCATAAACAATGTAGGTATTACTTTGAAAAAAAAAGCCAGGCCAACTTTTTTTTTCCCTTTCAGGATAAAAAGTTGGGCCTTCCTGTTTATAAACAAACTACTTACAAATGATCTTTGCCATTTTCCTGTTGTTACTCTTTTAATGGCAAAGAGTCTTTAGGTTTGGTCAAAGTCCATTCTATCAGAGCTGCTGCTTCCTCTGGTGCTTTTTTCCCCTCAAGGGCCCTGATTACAGATCTATTTTAGAAGCTGCTACTTAGTCCTCTGTACATAGTTTTACTAAACATTATATGACTTATGCTATTTCTAGGACTAGAGTTGGTTTTGCAGGGTCTTTCTTGCAAGGAGTCTTGGATTCCAGCCCTATTCTTCATTCCTCCTCGCTGGACTCTTAAAAAACCTTTGGGACATTTCCCAATGGTTAGTAGTACTGCAACAGTGATCATACAAAGGACTTAGTACAGTTGTATAAGAACTTACCAGAAAATCGATGTCCGACTTATCACTACTGCAGCTTTACATCCTTCCCTACTTCTCCCTTTTTCTTCTATTTTCAGTTTGGCCAAAGTGGTATCCTATCCTCCTCCCTTATTTTGGTTGACATACAGTTTTGGTGATCTCTAATTAATATATATATAAGTTTGGGGGGTGTGTGTGATGTTTGCTCCCACATCGAGGGGTGCAGAGGGACTTGATCTCCGGCATAAAAGTTTAAATGAGAAGAACAATGTTTCAGATTTCCTCTTCTTCTGCATGTTCAGGCTTTTTTTCCTGTGTTTTTGCACCTAGCCTTTCGAGTGCCAACATTTCAAGAAAGAGCACATGCATACACACACACACACACATACACACACACACACACACACACACACACACACACACACACACACACACACACACACACACACACACACACACACACACACACACATGCACACCAGGGGTATCCCAGTTAAGATTTACTATATTTATATTTCTATCTACATCTAAATCTATATCTATATTTATATCTATGTCTATATCCGTATGTGTGGTTCACCTGCATTTTGTTAAATGTACATTTGGTCGACAAATGCCAGGTGCAGTTTATAATGCCAAACATATGAGTAGTAGAATGGTCATAATGTTGAGAAGGGTAGTCCAGCACATACTCCTATCTTTATGAAAAAAATAAAAAAGGTGGAGAGACCACGAGAGCTTACAGTGAAGCTCACCTAACCCCGCCCATTCCACCAAATCTAACCCTACACCATAGCTTACAAAATAACTTCCCGTAAGACTGCCACTATTCAGACAAATTTAAGCTAGTGTTAAAGGAGTTTTTAATGTGAAAATTGGGAAAGGAAATAGTTTTCCTTTCTTAATCTTTTATGGGTTTGATATTTAGGACATTCGATATTATGAACTTTCAAAATTCTTAACGCTGCTATTTCACATTAAGTACATTCAATCATACATAATACAATATTATATACACACACACACACACACGCACACATATATATATATATATATATATATATATATATATATAATATATTTATATGGATATACACACACATATATTAGTCTCCTTAAAATAATCTAAAATGCATACTATCGAAAGCAAACATTTCTAAACTCAAAAATATATATAAACACAAAATATCAACAAAAATCTAACCACATCCAAAACCAATATTTTTGCAGGAGGGCAAGCCCCCTGCAGCCCTCTACCCCCTGCTAATTATGTATATCAACTCTGAGGTTGCACAATAGAGGGGAAAAGGCATAAATCCTTCCATGGTATAACTTTGATTTTGTCAATATTTTGTGTTTAGATAATTTAGCTGTCAATAGTATGCAGTTTAGATCATTTTTAAGCAGATATATATATATATATATATATATATATATATATATATATATATATATATATATATATATGTATATAAAACATGTATGTTTGTATGCATGCATATATTGCACGTCTGTGTGTGTATTTTTTTCACATGCATGTCTGCATAATAGCCTGATATATACCCAGGACAACCTAAATGATATGTACCTTGGACAGCCCATCTTGACACATATTCGGTCCAGAAACTCAGCTAGCTTAAATCTCTCCAGGAAAGTTATGATCTATACATTTTTATAAATGGATACGTTTGGAAGTTATAAGATATCAGATTACTTCATTAGCAAATGCTTTGTCAAGCAATAATAAATTATTTGTATAGTCATTATTTCCATTTCATTTACTTTTATTTTTCGATTGCAACAGTGGGATACTGGCATTCTCTAAGCTTTTCATGACTTCTCTTGCATAAATAGCTAAGTGACTTAGTGACACGATGGGCTGGTTATTGTCTATAACATCTGAACACATTCTTGAAACATTGATTTCTTTTTTTTGGATTTGAGTGACACATCTTCATGAATGAAGTATTAGTTTAAAATGAACTATTCCAGATGGTTTGAAAATACTGCACAGATGTGAAGGTACACTATTTTGAAACATATCTGAATTTAATTCAGCTATAAAAATGACAAATGATTCTAATGGACATATTTTGATGACTTGCACAAAATTACAGCCAGTGAATGGCTAGTGTGATTTATGCCATACTTTGTAGTTGTGATATGACTAATAACTTTTCTTTTTGGGTCCCGATGCCTGCCATCTGTCAACCGTATCATTAATTCCTTATGGGGTGAGCTCTTTTTCTGGCTCATTGATTCTCTGTGAGATGAGGGTCAGTAATGGAGCCCATCTTCCAGGCATCCATCAAGGCGTTTTGCTTTGAGGTGCTAACACTAACCCTGTTGGTTGACATTGGTACTGTGATGTCTTTTGCTAATATCTGCATACTTCCACAACCACACTATAGTCAGTTACCATTACTGGCTCTGTAGAGCTATACCCAGATCCTCAGGCCTGGCTATGCTTGGTGTTTGGCAAGCATTCACTACACAGCAGTGATCAGCTGACCTGAATCACCATCGCACAGGAAGGGTGAGCTATTGTTTCCTTATTTCCATTATCCCTGCCCAGTTCTTCTAATGTCCATGTTGGTATTTAAATAGAGGTCATCTGGGTCATAGAGCTTTATCTTTCTATGCCATAGGGTCAGGCACACATAAGTAATACCTTTAAAATTATTTCTAAGGAAAAGTCATATCTTCAGGACTGGAGCAAGCCTTCAGCCCAAACTCCATTTATTAATTTATGTGGCATGCAGTAATTGAGGTGTTATTTAAATAATGTTAACTGCATGTGCACCTTCACAAACATGACAGAAAGCTATACCCTTCAATGAAAAACAACAAACATAGAGAGTTTCTAACAGATAATTGTTGCAATCACTCAAAGTCTGGAAAAAGTGTTTTCAGTTACTTATTGGGAGATTTGTTTAATCATATGAAAGTTATTTCCAATTTGAATTCATTTATTTTTATTGGACAATTATACTGAATTATTTCCGTACACCAAGAGCAATGGATGGGTGAGTATCAGGTCCCAGAATGTCCTTTCAGCATCATAGGTGACTACAGTGACGTTATGGAACTGATAGGTACACACAATGTACAGTATATCACATGTACACTACAGTTAGGGATTCATGTCTTTTACAAAAATACAATTTGCCTTCCTCTAAAATATAGGTTGAATTTACCTTTTTGTTCTTTTCACACAGATCTTTAAGTAAGGCATCCAGTTCATTTTCATCTATATATCCACTGCCATCCTGTAAAGAAAAATAACAGATATAGTGAAACCTGGATAGCTGCATTAAAACACTGGGTATATAATCCTGATTATCAAAGGAATTGCTATTTACATTTTCTGATTTAACACATATTTTTGTACCAATATTGTGAGGAAATATTTGAATCATATAGGACACATTTGATGTCACAGATATTTTTGTGCCATTGCTATAGCTGTTACTAGCTTTCAGACTAAGTAACCAACAGATGGGGTTCTTCATAAATGTGTATACAGGTGGGTGGGTGATTCCTTCCATTAATGTGCAACATCATGTTCTGTGTGTATGTGTGCGTGTGTGTCCGTGCACACGCACGTGCTTGCACCTACTGTTTATATCTGGAGGTAAACCTGATCTTTAATGTTACACAAACAGTGTAGCATTTTATGACATTTTTTTATTGTGCCCTGCATTTTAGTATAAGCATACAGACAATATGGCTAAAAAGAAAGATGGCAGAGCATCATTTCATGTGATACTGTTGTCCTCCATGTAGCTGTCTTGCCTCTACCCTCCCCTTCTCTCCTTCATCTTTTATTCATGGCAAGGACTACTAAGCATTGTTACTGAAGGTTGTTTTTATTGCAAGCTGTTTTACAACTCATCATCTTGTATTGTTTTACTTTAAATCTTACCTGACGTGTACCAATCATACACATTTTTTAGCTCCGTAAGTGCCTATATCCGTACTCATAAGTCATCAGTGCATTAAATCTGCTTTCTTCTCTTCTAGTTTCACTGGATAAGAACATGTTAAATAGGATTATAGCCAGAGCCAAGCCTTACTGGCTGTTCAATAGCTTTCTTCCAATTACTATGCCCTTTTTCCCTTTCTGTCAGTCATAGGTTCATAGGTCCATGCTAGGCATGCAATCAAAATGACTATTGAGTAACCTAGCCAAAGCAACTCAAAATGCTTGTAAGTGTATTAGCAGCCTAATAATCAGTGTATTAGCTTACTCAGTCTAGGACAGCCATATTACGTACCACCAAGTGTGTGAATTTCTGATAATGCATCCAGTCATCAGGATTAGATTTAAAGGTGGCTAAGATGTTTCACGTTTATTCCATAGGTAAGGGATGTACTGAGCTAGATATCCATCATGCCAGCAGGTCCTAATAATGTAGTGCTGAAGATTATGATCCTTGGTACGAGTTTTCATGCTCTTACTTTTCAGCTGCTCTTCATTTGGTAGTATGTTACAATTATAGCCTACCATTTAGCATTTGTTCTGCTGCTCTGATTTCCTTTAGACACCTTCAATTTTTGCTCTTTCATTGGCTCCTCTAAGACAAAATAGAGTCAATGAAAGCAGTGTGGGCTTCTAGCTACTCTTTGCTTTGGTTGCACACACTAATAGCTCAGTGCAGCTAGAAAACTATACAAGTATCACAGTATGTGTCTAGCTGCTAGTAGGTGTCTCGCTGCCTGTGCTATTGGATTGTTTTTCTTGCTGCACTGTACTGTAGAACTGTTGAATGGACAAACAGCATAGTGTAACTAGAAAAATCTTCCAATTACACAGAGAGTTGCACTTTTGTTTCTTTTTTCTAGTTGAACTGTGCTTTTAGTTTTATAGAATGGACTGATAGCACAGTTCGACTAGAAAAGCAGTCCAATAGCACAGGCAGTCATAGTACTGTTCCATCTGTCTAGCTGCACTGTGCCATTGGGCCTTTCAGCACAGGGCAATTAGAAGCCCTAAAAGCCAGTACTGTAAGAAGTTCCTGAATGGGTGAAATGTAGCAATATTAGCAAACAGCTTATATAAAGGTATTTGCTACTCTCTTACAGTGTTTTAAGTTTGTACATCCCTTTTTTCTTCCTTAACTTACTGTTGAGGGAGACACTACTCTTTTTAGCCATCTGCTCTTATTTTTAAAGGACAGTGTTATAATTTTTTTTTTACATTCAGCAGTTGAGAGGTCTGTTCATGGTACTACCAGCTTTGCAGAGGTAAAAGAGATATAGTAGTGCAGGGTCTTTTGTGGCATGGACCACTAAGCAAAGGGTGCTATGCAGGAGCCTGTATACAATGAAATATTGGGAGAGTGTGTTCAGTCTATTTGGGTAGCTTAAGGAACTTAGTTCTGTGATTTTGTTAAAATTCTTTGGGGCTTTTCAAGTTGGATGTGGTGTTTTTGACAGGTACATTCCAAAAGTGTCATGGTATTCATTGATGTGCCCAATGCTGGATGAATACAATGGAATTATGACTTCTTTGGCTTTAGAGGATAATCCATTGGAAAGAAGGTGGGCAAAGAAGACGGATTTCCTAACTACACTTGATATGTGATTGTCAAAGCATAATCTGCTATTCATGAAGGTACCCAGATTTCAATAACTGTAAGTTTTACATGGGGAGTTTATTTATATAATATGATCAAAGATAGTCCTGTTTCTCAAATAACACTATGTTATATTTTCTTATATTGTCTTTGAGCCTATGATTAACTCATCAGACATATTAGTCTGATCCATCCCTTGTTAGGTATCAGTGGATAAGCAACTTGGATCCCAGTCCAAGTCTCTCATCTTCCCACTAGCCTACTTTGTGGTTATATATTAATGGTCTTTATTGAAGTACACATGATCCGGGTTTACTGGGTTCTACTTGCTTACTTCAGCTGTCAATCATTTGTATTCTTCTATAAAACTAAAATAACAGAGCCTTCAGTGTATGAAGAGCTGATATTTTCTATCTTCAAGATCACTAAGGTGCAGGATTCAGACATACTACTCAATAAAATTATTTCTATCACCTTTCCAAGCATAGAATTGAGGTTAACTGATTTAGAATGAACAGACTTCTTCCTGTATTATCTTTATACAATGATATCATCATAGCCACCTTCTAATCCTTTGCTACCACCCCTGCATCTAAGCAAAGACTGTATAACCTTCTAAAAGCCCAGAAAACATTGCTGCTGACAATTCAGAATACATGGGGCTGCAACTCATCCAATCACTGTCTCTTGTCATTTTAACACCCAAAGCTCGTTCCCTCATTCCCTGTTTATGACTTGCTATTTTTACCTACTCTTTAAAGCAACTCTGACCCCATGTCTTTACATTCTAATTAAAAATCAGAAATAAAGCATATGTTTAGTATCCGTTCACTACCTTCTTTATACTTATTTCACCGACTTCTGTTAACCCAACTTTTATATAAGGATTCCTAAAATCTCTAACATATTTAAAAAACCATTTATATCCATCTGCCACCCTCAGACAAATCATGCAGTGTAATTGCTTTCTTGTTAGCCTCCTTATTAGCCATATTCTTACCCTGTTCCTGATAGGTTCATAGGTTCATAGGTTGGTACTGGGCTATCTGCCTGAAGGCATATATTAGCCCAGCCACGTTGTGCGGCATTCACCGTTCCTTTAGTAGTTCCCTAGACCCTTGTACTAGCAGCTAGTACCCTTGGCCCCTATCTAGTAGTGCTGTTGGTGTGATCCCCGGTGTGAACTTTCTGTTACCCATCCACTCATCAAGGTTCCTCTTGAAGAGTGATAGTGAGGGGCTCTGTCTTATCTAGATTGGGACCCTGTTCTATAGTAAGGGAAGTCTCTGCGAAGGGAATCTATCCCTCCAGCATGTTCTATTCATTGTTGTGTTGAGGTTTATATCCCTAGAGTGTGTAGCTCGTGTAGATTTGGTTTTGCTAAGATGGAACATGTTCAACAATTCTGGGTTGGACATGGCTCTGTACGTTAGTCAGAGATCGCCTCTGAGAAAGTGGTATGCAACAGAGAACAGTCTTAGCTTTTTCAATTGTGCTGCATAGGGCAACTTTTTGAGGGCAGTAATCCTCTTGGTTAGGTACCTTTGTGGTCTCTCCAGCTGCTGGAGATGTCTAGCTATGTTGTAGTTTGTGGTTACTCTGTTTTTTCCAAAGGGGATTACTACGCATTTTTTTGCATTTAGCTTGAGACCATGGCTTTGATCTCTTATTCTAAGATATCCTGTTTCTTTGAATTGTCCATTTCACTTTCTTCAGAGACAAGACAGCTGTCTTTTCCTACCACATTGTTCCTCATTTTCCTGATGCACTATCTCTAATCCTTTTGCCAGTTTTGAACATTACATCTTTTTTTTTACATTGCCATAATACTTGTCATTTTTTCTCACTGTTTTATTTTAATCTCCAACATACACCAACCTCTTAGGGCATGAATTCTTGACAAAAACAGAAATAATGGGGGGAAAGTCCAAAACTAGGGACAAATTTTTAAGTATTGCTTGTATAAACTTAGAAAGTTCATAGAATAACAAGATTTGAATTAGCATGTATTTTCTGAATGATAGGGAATATGACACTCAAATGTCTGTCATTATTTAGTGACTTTAATCCTCAGTGAGTTGCCAGAAAAACACAAGGAACAGACAGGTTACAAACCCTATTTTGCCCAACAGACTTAGGCCAGCCCTGAAAGTATCAGTGTACAGTTTAATAACCAAAAACAGTGAAACACTTTCTTTTTAGGTTAGAGTACTTAACTGGAAGCTACATTTGGACAAAACTGAATTGGACACAAGATACTAATGTATCAGTATGATTCAGTATGACTTTCCTGCTGTTCTGTGATTACTGATGCATAAAGCTGCACTTAGGCTCAGTTTCATTCCATAGACTATTAACGAACAATAGTGAAGAATGAATCAGAAAATGGAGGATGTACAATTTTATCCCAGATATATCTTCTCCAAATATTGAACATTCTCAAAGAGAAGAGTGAGACTTCCATTGCATTTTCATTAATGCCACTGAAATCTCTGCATGAGATGTTCCTGAGACTTAGATTTTCATAAATGGACATACTTCGGTGCTGTAGGAAAGACTAGTAGCTAGATTCAGAAATATCACGCAGGAGCACAGTGCAGGCTTTTGAAAAACCCTACCCACCTATCTGTCAAACAACAAGCTCATTTCTATACTGATGTTATGCGATGGAAGGTTGTTATGCATGATGGCTTGTTGAGAGAGGACATAACTGTGTCGATCCATGTTGCAACTCAGCATAGTACACAACACTGGCTAATTAATTACTCTTGATTGCTTTGTGTAAATCTTTCTTTCTGAATTGCAGATTCTCACAGAAACAGAAACTCATATTTTGTTTTAATGCTGATATTCTTAGCAGTATGAAAGTGCAGTGCAAAGAGAAGTAATAGAATACAACTTGTCAATAACAATGGAGTTAAAATTTCCAATTTATGTTTAACAGAAAATAATAAAACTAGATGAGAAATTGCTTTTAATGTATTTATAATGGATTCTGTGCTGTATGGATACTACTGTGTATCTACTTATATGTGAATATACACTAGACTGTGCTTGATATTTAGCCTTGAGTTGTCATGACATATTGGGAAATGAGACCAACCAAGCATATAAGTAATTTAGGAAGGTAGCAGGCTAATTAATAGAGAAGTGGAAGAAAATGGCAAAAAAGCAAGGCGAGAGCTTGTTTTATACTTGTGAGAATCTGAAGGTTGATATAAGAGCTGTGTGTGTGTGTGTGTGTGTGTGTGTGTGTGTGTGTGTGTGTGTGTGAGTGTGTGTGTGCGTGTGTGCGCGCGCACGTGTGCATGCGTGTGTGCATGTGTGTGCATGTGTGTGTATGTGTGTGTGTGTGTGTGTGTGTGTGTGTGTGTGTGTGCGTGTGTGTGTGCAGCTTACATGCACAAGAAGAGCCTTAACTGGAATAATTTGAAGATTTTGCAACATTTTTAAGCTTCCATCTAACGATAATTGTAAATCTATTTAAGTTCCACAAAAGAAATACATTGGTAAACACAATTTTATCTGAATATGTGATTCTACTGCACAGACTATCAAAACACTGGCATTTTGGAATGATGCAGTGTGATCATTAACAGACATATTTGTGTTGTGTAATTTGTGGAAATATAAAAAACTTGCTATCAAAGAAACATTTCATATTACAGAAGGTTCTGAAGATGGTAGTCTACTTGGAAACAGCTACAAGAGATGTTTTTTTATTATAAAAAGATGAAAATCAAGAAAACTGGAAGCTTATTAATAACAGGACACTAATTGTATTCAAACACAGTATAGTCAATAAATAAATGCTAACATGTATACCATAAAAGCATTTAAAATGATCTACAACATAGCTTTTTCACAATCATGAAACTACTACAGATGTTGCTGAGGAGGGCAGAATCAGTGAACACACAAACGCACATTAGACACTAATGATTAAGTGTGAAAATTGAAGGGTGGTAAAAAAGAGTCCAGGTTGTAATGACAAGATACAGGGAAATATATACAAGACATCAAGTACACACAAAAGTTAAAATGTGGATGGTGAAACTGAATTAGAAGCAATGAAAAGTGATAATGAATGAGAACAGCAAAACATACTGCATGTGGCATTACATAAACTGTTAGCTGAGTATCTTTGAACTATTTGGGTCACTCTGGATGTTGCAGAGGTAAAATAAAAAATGAAGTGAATATAGAAGTAGCTGTATTTTTTATTTCTCTTGCTTGTTACTAGGAAAACACAATTGTGTAAGATGAACTTACCATAGCAGTAGATGTTCAAATAATCACTGCCACAATTGGCTTATCTATATGGGTTACATCATGCCAAGGATATAACAGCTGGCCAGCTTCCAAAGCTTGAGGGTACCTTCCATGTGTTCAAACTATCAAGCAACTTGAGGTTTGCAGTTGGGGGGGAGAAGGGAAGAACTGGATTTTAGGATATCTGTTGTCTTCACCAAATGATTTCTCTTCTGACAACCCCCTGTACTGGGATTTGAAAAGATAAAGGGTGCTGATACTGGGATCAAAGATATTTCAGATATCACTGTATCTTTCTCATTTCAAGTCTTTCCAGGGGGTTCATGAGAACCACCAATGCAATGAAACCCAAAATCCTAAGGGATTATATTGCAGTGACCTAAGTCTGAAAGGAAAATCTTTGAAACAGATCTAAATAAAGATTTATTTTTCCTGTAGAAGAAAAGCTGTATGAGCTGAGGTGTCTATTTGACACCCCAGAATTCTGTGTGAGGGAGTTAAGAAAGACTTGACTGTTCTATTGGAATCCCAGCTTGTGCAAAATATATTTCACCCAAGAGAGAGATTCTTGCCTTTTTGAAAAAGACTCTGCAAAGGTAAAGATAAGCAAGTCATCTAAATATCAAAACACGTGGATAGCCTGTAGCCTGCAATGGGGTATAACTGGAGCTAGACACTTTGTGAACATTCCTGGTACAGTGGATAGTCCAAAGGGTAAAGCAGAGAACTCATGATGTGATCCATATACACAAAACCTTAAGAAATGCCTGAAGTGTAGATGAATAGTACTGTAATGGTAAGCATCTTTTAAGTCTAGTCTTGCCAGGAAACTTGAAAGAGGAAGAAGAGGAAACAGGTTGTGAAGTGACATCATTTTGAATGTGGGGACTGTCACAAACATGTTTAGGAAAGAAAGATCCAGAACTGGTCTCCAAGACTTTTCTTTCTTTGGCACTAGGAACATTTTTGAATTAAACCCCTTCCCATTCTGGGAAGAAGGAACTGGTTCTAGCACTTCTTGGGACAGCATGTGATGAAGAACAGGTGGAAACAAAACAGTCTGATCTGCAGGATAAGGAGTGACTTCCTGGAAAGGAGGAATTTCCTCCCACTGCCATCTGTCACCATAATAAATGATTTTCAGAACCCTTTTGTCTGAAACAAACTGTTACCTAAGAGAAAAATGGAGATTCAGACTTTCTGGAGGAGAAAAGGGGCCAGGGTGGGTCACAAGGACTCTTGAATAGTCATTTAGGCTTGTTGGGCTGTTCATGTTTTTTGGAGGTTTGAGACTTCTGTTTGAAACCCTCTTTCCACTTCTTCTTAAATATCTGTTTACTTGAATTCTATTGAGACTGTTTATTAAATGGATAAGGAGAAATAAAATTCCTTGGACAATTTGGAAAAGGAAGGCTGAAAATATTAGGGCCTGTATAAGCTTAGCCAAAAAGGTACCCTGGCTTTCGCCACCCAAGAAAATTATTTTCCTGTGTGCCTGTCAAGCAGAGCAACAGAGGTGATCCCCGGGGTGAATTTCCTATTTCCCATCCAATCATCAAGATTTTTCTTGAAGAGTGCTAATGAGGAGTTTTGTTTGATATAGATAGGTAGTTTATTCCAGAGTATGAGAAGTCTCTGGGATAGGAATCTATCCCTCCGGTATGTTCTGTTTATTGTGCTGACAAGGTTTAGGTCCCTAGAGTGTGTAGCTTGGAGGGATTGGGATTTCTTTAAGTGGAGCATGTCCAACAGCTCTGGTTTGACATAGCTTTGTATGTTAGGCAGAGATCACCCCTGAGTAGATGATATGCAATGCAGTAAAGCTGGAGTTTTTTGAGATGGTCTGCATAGGGCATCTGTTTGAGGCCGGTAATCCTTGTTATGAGGTATTTATGCAGTCTTACTAGTTGTTGTAGATGTCTTGTGAGGTACATACCAAAAGGAGCGTTGTACTCTATAATGGGTCTAATGAGTGACAAGTAGAGGGGAACAATGACCTCTTTTTTCCTGGATGAGAAACCTTTTGTGATGAGGTGTGCCACATAGAAGGATTTCCTGACTACTGTGGCGATGTGATTATCAAAGGTGAGACTACTGTTTACCTGTGTCCCAAGGTCTCTTATCACACTTTTGGTGTTAAGTAGACTATGCCTATATGGTAGTTCATGAGTACAGAGTTTTTACCAAAAGGGATGACAATGCACTTTTTGGCATTGAACTTGAGGCCATGGCTTTGACACCAGGCATCTGTCTCAGTGAGGCCCTTTTCTAAGATGTCCACATCATTAGGAGTTTTGATTATGGATCCTAGTTTGCAGGCAACTGCGATCTTCACTAGTCAAAGACCTTCTGTGTTAGCCTGTACTTCTGAAAAGTAGAAACCAAACAGGAGAGGAGCCAGGACTGAATCCTGTGGTACTCCACTTGTCACTGGTCTGAAGTTGGATTTGGAATCTGCTACTTTCACAGTGTGGGTTCTGTCAGTGAGCCAGTTGGCAACCCATCTTGTGACATAAGGATTTATACCTAGTTTAGTGAGTTTATCTATAATTCCAGAGTGGGGGATGGTGTCAAAAGCCTTGGCAAGATCAAGATAGGATGTGTGAACCATCTTACCCTCATCTACGGCTTTGGTGATCACTTCAAAGAAGTCTATCAGGTTTAGGAGACATGATCTGTCTTTTACAAACCTGAATTGGGTGGGATCCAGAGTTTGGAGATTACCAATGTCATTGTTTATAAGTTCCATGATGATACGTTCCATAGCCTTGCAGACCAGGCTCGTCAGGCTAATGGGGTGGTAGTTCATGGGTCCATGGTGGCTCCCCCTTTGTGGAATGGGATAACTGTCGCTGTGCACCATTCAGTAGGCACAAACCCTGAGGTGAGGCTATGATTGAATGTGGTACTTAGGTGGGGTGCCAGTTTGTTCTGTAGTTCATGTAGAACACAGCCTGGGATGTTGGCAGGTCCCATAGATGCTGTATTCTTGGCTTTGGAGAGTGTGTTTTTTACATGTGCAGCCATGATTACAGGAACTTTGCATTCTTCTGGTATAGAAATGGGCCCTTTAGAGGGTGAGAGGGGGGTAAAGTTAGCACTGAACCTATCTGCCAGGATGTTGGCAATATCAGTTGGTTCTGTATATTTAGTGCCATTGTGCTGTAACTCAGAGCAGATCTGAATGTTGCCATTAAGATTCTTGACATAACTATAGAATGCTTTGTGGTTGTCTTTAGAATCAGTGTGATTTTTTGATTACCTCTGCAGCAGCAGGGGGGAGCAAACACTAAATCTCTATCTGTGGGAGAATTTAAAAATCTCATGTTTTACATCACCTGGGAGGTTCTGAGAATGCTGCCAAGCAAACCTCCTTAAAACAGTATCAGTGGCCATAGCCCTGGAAGAAATACTAACAGAATCATACACACACTGCAAACAATGAGTAATGACCTGTGCAGTAGAAGAAACTAAGTTATTTAAAGCAGATATTTCTTCACAAGAAAAAGCTGTGGACAAAACATTTCTCATACTTTCACAATTTGTTAGAACAAACTTTAAAAGACGAGTCAACAATTTAAAATTATGGAAATCAAAGTTGCAAAAGTATATACTTTTTCCCGGGTCTGTATTATAAAACCGAAAAGACTTTACCGTGAATGCTCACATGAGCAAAAATGCCGGTAATAGAAATTACTATTGTGGGGGGCTGTGACCCCCCCCCCGCTAACTATATATTCCAACTCCGAGGTCACACTACAGTGAGGAAAGGGCAAATATCCCACTCCTCACTGTAACACGACCCCACAATCACAGTTTCAATTCCCGGCATTTTTGCTCATGTGACTGTTCTCGCTAAAGTCTTTTTGTGCATCTGATATAGACCCCTTTTTTCCCCTAGCTATTAATAATTTTCCCATCCTTATTAGAAAGATTGGGATTAGAATTAAATAAGTGTTTAGCAACAGTGAAGTCAACTACAGTATAGATACTGGGTCAAGTTTGTGAATAGTGTATAAAAATTTAAAAGATTGAGGAACTGTAGACATCCTATCTGCCTTTTAGGCATCTGTAAAGATAGTAGCCCAGCTGCAGTGTTGATCATTTTTGGAGCATGCCCCTACAACATTAAATTTAGGGAACTAAGAACTTGGTAATACTGGTGGGCTATCACGGCTGTCATATAAAAGACTGCAAGCACGTAACACCAATAACCTACTGTAAACAATAGTAAATGAAGTCCCTGTTAATCGCTAAAGGTCTAGAACCGGTGAAATGAGCGAAAAAAAGAAAATATCTGAAGAAGGCCGGAAGGTTGAAAGCTCTTATCTTGCTTTTTGGATTGACTTTAGTTTTTAGTGATTTATTTCATTGATTTTATCCTCCTGTTTTAATAAATTGTTTTCCATGGTGGTCTAGCAGTCATTTATTTTCTTCTTAAGAACCTACTGTAGGTATGTTCTATGCGTCACTGATTTCTCTGCTGACAGTAACTGATACATTTATCCACAAAGAAACCAAATATGACCCAGAATTATTACAAATCTACTGTCTCTTCAAAAAAGGTTAGGTCAATGATAATGATGTAATGTATCATACATTCATAGCCTAAAAAGAAAAGTTAAAGTACCTATATATTAGAGATTTTATTATATGCATCTATAGTGGTAATTCTTTCAACACTGCATAACCCTGAATGAAAAGCATGCACGATAGGATACATGAAGCTGTGAAAATGTAGACATTGTATTACTGCTGTGGGAGATTGCCTCACACTGAAGGAGGATTTAGCAAAGAGTTCTACTGCATGCAAAATAGTTCTGAATATACTACGGCAAGCACCTATGCCCCCACTAGAGTGTCCATCACTGCACTGGCAACTGGTATAACAGCTCTCATTTTCCTACTGTGTGGCCTTGAGCAAGTCATTTAGTCAGACATTGCTCACTGGTTGCCCATGAAAAGGGACTTTGTGTCCAGTGGGCCTAACTGGTTAGCAAATACAAATAGATATTATTATTGGCACAGTATCCATATTGCTTACAAAGGGCCAGTTTTGATTTGGATACCCATTATAAAATAGCCAGACATTGTCTATTCAGAGTTAGTAAGTGTTGAAATATTATGAATAACGTTTATAAAACAAAAAGATCTTTCAGAGTAAATTGTTGGTGATAATTGCCCACATTACTTTACAGCAGCTTAATCTGTTAACAAATCTGCCTCCCATAATCTAGCTACAAATAGACTAACCAAAATATGTATTTATATCTTCAAGAAAGCTTTGAAGGCTATGAAGTACGAATACAGGTCTAAGACAGATTAGTTTCTTACAGCATCCTGAAATGCAAGAAATGCATCCATGGCAGAACTCTAGTAGTCCCAATCATGACCAAAAATCTAGGTCAGGATTAGATTTAGTGAAACCAGATAATCAAAGATCACTCCTTTATAACCAGTCTGGATGCATGCACCAGAGATCTGATAAAGATATATATATCTGCAAGATAGTAAATGTCATTTTATGATTACAGAACTGAAAAATGGCAATCAGATGAAGTTGTCTAGATTTTAATTTTGGAGGTAGCAAGATGACATGCAAATAACATTAACAATGTTACCCTGCTTAAATGCTTCTGATGAGCTACTGAGTGATTACACATCAGTGGTGCATCAGATTATCAGACATGCACTCATAGCTGGATGGATGAGCAGCCTGGTGCCCAGAGAAGGTTGCATGTTTGTGGGTATACTCCAAGAAGAATAGATGACCAACCCATGTGCTTAGAAAAATTAATAACCAAAGCCACACATCAGCCATGATGAATGACTCGGCACACATCATTGGGTGGATGAAGGATTCCAACCATGCACCATCAGACACTGATGTCCAGCTGAGCACTGTAGATTTGAATTGAAAGTCAAGAAACATGACTGGTGGAGGACTGCGCTGTGAAAGGTAACTGCAAAGGTACAAGATGCAACCATGCCTCACATTCAAATGGCCAGCTGTGTTATCTGAGCACCCGAAGATACTGTGTTTGAAACTTAACTTGTGGGGAGGTAACATTATGAACATCTCATGTTAAGTTGTCAATCTCGCCTTCATTCTTGCTGGATGGGTTCAGAGCCAATCCTCGGCTCCAACTCGGCACTTGCTAAGCTCGAGAGTCACTTTTACCAGCTCAAGGCAGCCCCATATCCCATGATGCAAGGCGGTGATTACCCAGATCTCGTTTGCCGCTTCGCTCATGAGGTCACCTTTTTTGCCAGCTCCTGGTAAGTGAATTTAATTACTCTTTTCCAAGAGATTTAGCTATCCCAGTACCTAAATATTTACTTATTTATAGTCAGTACCTCGATTCACTTAGCCCTATTCCCGTTAGTTTTCCATTCCCTTATCCATATTTTTTCTGTTATTCAGGCCTTAGGCCTTACCCTCCCAAACAATTTCCTGTCAGGATTTGTGTTAGGTGTGTCTGAATTTTTTATTTCCCTGTACTTAATATAGTTAGTGTAATTTTTGGACTGAGTGTGTGTGTGTTTGTGTTTAGTACTCAGTCATGTCTAAAGACACTAGGGTCTCAGGCTTTAAGAAGTGTGACTCGTGCTGTCAGAAGATGTCTCTGATAGATGGTCACACTTCTTGTATTTATTGCCTGGGACCCCTACACCTGCAGGACTCCTGTGCTCTTTGCCACTCTTTCAGCCAGAGAGTCCTGCAGGAACGTAGAAATAAATTGATTCTAAGGGGTCTTCTCAAGCCTGAGAGCTCCCCGGCTAAGTCCGGCTCCGGGAAGCCCTCAAAGCCATCCAAGGCCCATCCTTCAGTGTCCAAGTCTGTGGCCTTGGTTCTGACTCCACCGGAGTCAAGATCGACTCCGTCTGGAGCCGATCCTTCCTGCTCAGAAAGTTTAGTATCAGCGCCGATCGGCACCGATACCCTGGTTTCGGCACCTGTGTTGGCTCCGGCTGGAGCCGATACCCTAGCTTCGAAGCCTGTGTCGGCTCCAGCTGGAGCCAACACATCTCTAACCCAGCTCGGAGCCGACAAGCTGTCGGCTCCAACTGGAACCGAAGGTTCTTCGGCTCCGATGGCTCCGTCGAGAAAGAGATCTAGATCTCCTTCACTGGAGTCTATCCACTCGGCTCTGGCCTCTCCCTTACTTTCGGAGCGGAGCCATCGGAGCCGATCCTCAAGGTCTTCCAGACTCTCAGACCATGACTTAGAGAGAGTGGTGAGTAGACTGCTGAAATCACAGGCACTGGCCCAGATGCTCCATAGCCCATCTCAGCAGATGACCGCTATTCCACACCCTCCAGAAATTCCTCCTTCGACTCTCTTTCAGAGCTCGGAGCCGGAGATTATTGGTACCGTGACTGTTGGTGCTTCGGAGCCGATACCACCCCTTTTGGCTCCGTCGTCTTCGACTCCTATCTCCTCCTTGAGACCGTCCTTGGAGGGATCCGGTCGTCGGGCTTCCCTGGTCGGTTCCGAGGGGGCGAGTGGCATCGGACCCTTGTCCGACCCCATTCTCCCTCTCGGGGCTTCGGCCTTGGTGAGCTCGGCGCCGACATCTGCTTCGGAGCCTTCCTTTTCGGTGGGGCCGGGGATTCCTGTTTTTTTGGAGCGGGAGCTCTTGGTCCTCCCCGGGAGGGGGGGCCTTCGAGGTGATGAGGAGTGTGCTAGCCCCCGAGCTTAGTCAGCATTCGGTTCCTTTAGCTCCTCCCTCTACGGTGCCTGTAGATGTCTCTTCCCACTCTCTTTCTCCCGGACCCAGAGATCCATTGCCCCAGGTTTCCCCATTGGGAAGAACTTCCTCTTCCGAGGTTTTTCCTGATCCTTCAGGGGAACCCCCGCATAAGGGGACCTGCAAGAGGAAGCACGTAGACTCCCCTGAGTCTACAACATCAGATACCGACTTAGATGAGTCGGAGGGGTCCCCAAGATCCCCCTCTGAGGATGTCTCTTTTTCAGACATCCTTGAACTCCTGAAACAGAGGGGGAACTGGCCCTCCATTAATCCCTCCAAGGATGAGTCGGTATACCTGGAGGCTTTTGGATCTCGACCCTCCACCTCCTGGGTGTCTCCGCCTTTCGACCCCCTCATGGACGTGATAGCTCGAAAGGCGTGGGCATCTCCTGATTCTGTGGAACCAGTCCCCAGGAGGCCTTCTAAAATTTCACGGCCCCCACTGAAAAACAGTTTCTCACTAAAGGTGTCCCGGTTGATGCCATGGTGGTGGCGGCCGCCACCAAGAAGGAACTTGCAGATCCTTCCGTACCAGTCCATCCTCCTAACAAGGAGTCTAGGACCATGGACAGGTATGGTAAGCAGATGTTTTCCTCAACGACCTTTGCTATGCGTTCGCTGAATTATTTATGACACTTCACCCGACTTCAAAGAGATATCCTCAAAGAATTGAGTGAGGTAGTACAGGATCCGTCAGCTGCTGGGGCTCAAGAGAAGATTGCCTCTCAGCTGGGAATCCTAAATTCCATAACTAACTCCTCCATGCGGCTCATTTCTTATGCAGCCGATGGGGCGAGTAGAGCCGCAGGCACAGGAGTGGCTCTCAGACGTCAGTCCTGGATGCGGCTTTGCAATTTTGCAGACCCCTTTAAGGCATCCTTCACAAACTCTCCCTTTGATGGGACAACTTTGTTTGGACCTCAGGTGAAGGACACTTTGACCAGGTGCGAGCAAGACGGCAAGACTCTTTCTGCCATAGGAGTCCGTTTCTCTACCCCTTCTAGACCTTACCCCAAAGGTCAGAAGGGAGGGAAAATGTGGTTCCGAAAATCACAGGGAGTCACGCCTGACGCACGTGGTCAGTTTACCCCCAGAGGCAGAGGGGGTAATAACAACAGATGCCACCCTAGGGGCAGAGGGGGTCCGCAGAACCAGGGCAGCAGACAGCCTCTCTCTGACAAGCCCTCCCAGCATCCCTGAGGTGTTGCCCGACTGCCCACCCTTGGAGGCAGTCGGGGGGAGATTGTTGCTGTACCCAGAAGCCTGGCTTTCCCTCTCTCAAGACAAATGGGTACAGTCGATCATATCCGAGGGTTACAAAATACCTTTCGAGAAAAGCCCCTTCCCTCAAAAAGGTTCCCTTCCAGACGTTCCACCCGGTCTAAGGGAAATTGCAAAGCTAGAGGTTTCAAAGCTTCTAGAGAAAAGGGCCATCCAGCCAGTTCCAACAGATCATTTAGAGTCCGGAATCTACTCAAGGTTCTTTTTGGTTCCCAAAAAGACGGGAGACTGGAGACCAATATTAGACCTCAGCAGGCTAAACAAGTCTGTCAAAAAGGCAAGATTTCGGATGGTCACACTTCAATCGATTTTGCCCTTTCTGGGCAAAAACAACTGGATGTGCTCCATAGACCTTCAAGATGCGTACTATCACATAAAAATCCACTGACACTCCAGAAGGTTTCTCCACTTTCAGCTGGGGACCAGTCATTTTCAATTCAGAGCCCTGCCCTTTGGTCTCACTACAGCCCCCAGAGTGTTCACCAAATGCATGGCAGCGGTCACGGCTCACCTGAGACGTCAAGGATTCCAGGTGTTTCCGTATCTAGACGACTGGCTCCTCTCAGCCACCACCAGGCATCAACTTCTCCAAGCCAGAGATTATACTCTACGTCTCTGCAGTCAGTTAGGAATTTCAGTCAACTTTGAAAAGTCTTCCTTATCGCCTTGCCAATCTATTACCTTTATAGGCGCAGATCTAGACACTACTCGGATGTCAGCAAACCTAACAAACCAAAGAATCCTGGATATCTAAAACCATGTTTGGATCATCCTATCCAGCAAAAAGGTACAAGCCAGGTTGGTCCTGAAAGTGCTAGGCCTTATGGCAGCTGCCATCACACTTCTTCCTCTGGCCCGTTTTTACATGTGTCTCCTACAGTGGATGTTGTTTACCCAATGGTCCTTCCAGCAGTTACTCATGCGTCACAAGATCCTGGTGACACAGACCTGCAAAAGCCATCTATCCTGGTGGACTTCTTCCCCCCTAGTCCATCAGGGCAGACCATTTGTCCCCCCAGCCCCGGTAGCCACGGTCACTTCGGATGCCTCCCTGGTCGGGTGGGGGGGGCATTATCAGGGCAGGATGGTCCATGGTACGTGGCAACTGTTCGAATACCACCTGCATATAAATGTCCTAGAGATGAGAGCAGTGCTTTTAACGTTGCAAGCCCTCAACGACTTTCTTCCCTTAGGAACTATTGCAGTTCACACGGACAACATGTCCGTGGTATGGTACATCAACAAGCAGGGCGGGACCAAGTCCTATCCTTTGGGTCGAGAAGCTCTCAGACTTTGGCAATGGGCGATCTCCTCTCATTGGTTTCTGGTAGCAATGCATATCCCCGGGAAAACCAACATAATAGCGGACAGATTGAGCAGAGCTATACTCATGCCTCATGAGTGGTCTCTCAAACAATCTATAGTGGAGGAGATTTTTCAGGAGTGGGGCTGCCCATGCTGCGACCTTTTTGCTACACCCCAAAACAGCAAATGCCCAGACTTCTTCTCTCTCTTTCCACTTCTGGGCCATCCCCCCAGAGACACTCTAACCCAGGATTGGCCCCGGGGACTTCTTTATGCTTTCCCCCCCTTTTCCGTTAATACCTCAAGTACTCCAGAAAGCTACCGTCTTGAGAGCCAAGCTGATTCTCATTGCCCCATACTGGCCTCAACAAATTTGGTTCCCATTCCTTCATCGCCATCTCTTGGTGCAGCCTTGGCATCTGGACCCAGTTCCAGATCTTCTGACCCACCAGTCAGGTCAACTGCACCGGTCCATTCATTCCCTCAACCTCACCGCTTGGCTGCTCCACTTCCTTCCTTAGCCAGGCTTCCTATGATCTCTAACCCCATTAGAGATATCATAGTAGCTTCTCTAAAGTCCTCTACCAGGAGGATTTACTCTAGCAAATGGAAACGTTTCTCCTTTTGGGCAAAGTCTAAGAACATAGACCCTTTTACTGCCCCTATTCAGTCAGTCTTGGACTTTCTAGCTGAAATTTTTCACTCCGGTTCTTCTTCTTCCACAGTTAAAGTCCAGTTGGCAGCAATCCCGAATTTCCATGTCGGATTTGCAGACCAGAACATTATGTCTCACAAACTTTGTAAAGCCTTTCTCAGAGGGGTGTTCCCTGTTAGGGATCCTCCACCACAGTGGGACCTAAATTTAGTGCTGGCATCCTTGATACTTCCCCCTTTCGAACCAGCTGCTACATGCTCATTAAAATTTCTTTCTTGGAAGACACTTTTTCTAGTTGCTATTACCTTGACTAGGAGAGTGTCTGAACTTCATGCTCTCTGTGTTCATCCCCCTTACTTTGTCTTCCACAAGGATAGAGTATCCTTAAGAACCAATCCATCCTTTTTGCCCAAGGTTGCTTCTAAAACAAATTTAAACCAATCCATTGATCTTCCTGTATTTTTTCCCAATCATTCTAACAGGGCGGAACAAAGATTGCATTACCTAGATGTTCATCGCCAACTCAGATATTACTTGGACAGAACGAAGCAATTTAGGAAGTCTGATCAGCTTTTTCTTTCTTATGCTGAAAATAAGAAAGGTCTCCCTGTTTCTAAAGTGACCTTATCCAGATGGCTGTCTTCCACCATTTCTGACATTTATCAGCTTAGGGGCAAACAACTGATCTCAAAACCTAAAGCACATTCTACAAGAGATCTAGCCACATCTACAGCTTTTCAGGCTAGACTACCCTTAGACACTATTTGTGCAGCAGCCACTTGGGCCACTCCTCATACCTTCGTTTCTCATTACAAATTGGATTTGGCCTCCAGGGACAGGGCAAGTTTTGGTTCCACAGTTCTCAAGAGTCTGTTCCATTGAGCCACCCAGGATAGAGGTGCTAGGGACGCGGTCCCATCCAGCAAGAATGAAGGCGAGATTGACAACTTAACATTTAGAAGTTATGTACCTACCATAACGTTCCATGTTAGTTGTCTTCTCTCGCCTTCTTTCTTGCGTCCCTCCCTCCTGTCCCCCTAGCCTGGACAGACCTTGAACTTCCTTTTTCTCTGGGAGATTGTTCTTCCTTGGACACCAGTTAGCTCTGGACCTTAATTACCTGGGTTCCCCTTACAGCCTTCTCAGGTTAGTTGTTCTTCTTTCCTTTGTGGAAAGATTATGGGCAGTTTTTCCTCTAGATACCAAATGAGATCTGGGTAATCACCGCCTTGCATCATGGGATATGGGGCTGCCTCGAGCTGGTAAAAGTGACTCTCGAGCTTAGCAAGTGCCGAGTCGGAGCCGAGGATCAGCTCCGAACCCATCCAGCAAGAAAGAAGGCGAGAGAAGACAACTAACATGGAACGTTATGGTAGGTACATAACTTCTAATTTTATTAACATGTAGAACATACTACTGAGTACACCTGCCTCCTCAATGAGAATACTTAAAGGAGGGCAAATAATAGCATCCATGCTGCTGTACACCTACTTATACATGTATGCACCCCTGTAGGGTACATTTGTCTGTCATTTCAAGTATCAGTAAAGTAACATGAACCATTTGATATGTCTTATCTATGATAGGTTTCACATGCATAGCCTAAGTCAGGCACAGCAGTTTCAATATAAGTTATTTATTAAATAAGTATTTATAGAACTTACCTGATCATACATCTCAAATACTTTATTAAATTCTTTCCCAGCCATTTTAACTCCCTAGGAAGAAAAAAAAAGTATTTTTTTAATGAAGAACATTTGCAAAATAAATACATTTACAAACTATCTGAAACATGTATTTACCAACCTGAAACTTGAGAAGAAAATTCTCCTGCACTGGAAGTAATCTGTTCAGAATTAAAACATCATTAGCATGAATAAAACATACATTATTGAAAAGTAATAACAAGTTATCAGATTTTCTCATAATAACTTCTTATACCACTACTTTGCTGGGCAGGGGTACATCTATGCATGCCATTAATTCTCACTTTCATCATGAGATCAGTACTTAGCATAAGGTACGTAAATCACTAAATGATACTTAGGTACTGGGTAAAGATGTTACAGAACCAAAGACAGGACAAAGAGTTTTAGTGCAATAAAGAGTAAGTGAGACATTTAAGGTGGTTTCCCCTTGTGCAAATCAAGTGCATTTAAAACAGTAGTGCTAGCAGGTAAAAGTGGGTAGTTCCCATTATAATGAGTTACATTAGTATTCACCTCTTTATGTATGCATTTATATGTATCTCTATGTGTCTGTCTATCTATATCTCATCCAAGTCTTTCTCTCTCTCTCTGTATATATATATATATATATATATATATATATATATATATATATATATATATATATATATATACTATATATATATATATATATATATATATATATATATATATATATATATATACATATGTGTATGTATATATATATATATATATATATATATATATATATATATATATATATATATATATATATATATATATATACACATATATATGGGATCCGGACACATGCTCGACTAGGATATGTCCAAATCACAAAACATTGAACACACAAACACAAAAGCGCTTAACATTGAAAAGCTCTTCCGTGTATGTGTGCCTGTTTCGTAGATCGGACTACAGTGCAGGTAAGGGAAAATTCCCTTTTCTCCACTGTAGTGCGATCTCGGAGTGAGAATATTAAAGTAAGGGGGGTGTGGGGGTGCAGGGGGGGTTCCCTAAAAGTCATCAAACTGATATTTGTTGACTCATAGATCATTGTGTCTCATCATCGATATATTATTCAGTGAAAAAGAGGAATATGAGACTGAGCACCGAGACAAGAAAGAGTTGGACATGCCACTCCTGCAGGGCACATGCCAAATCCCATTCCTGAGTTTTGCAGAAAAGGGAGTCAATGCTTCATACTCAACAAGTTCTGGGTTATTGAATACTGGAACAGGAGGGACATTCTGTGGCCTAAGAAGGAATCAAACACATCAAGGCTTGTGCCATAACAACTAGCCTAATTCAGTGCACTTTTCCTGTAAGCATAATGCAAAGCTGAATGAAGGAAATGAAAACAAAACTATAATTATTATAGTCATAAAGCAGACTGTTAGCTAACAACTTCTTAAAGTATCTCTACTATTGCTCATTTTTATTTACTTGGGTGTGATAAAGCAACTGTTTTACTATATTTCATTTGCGAATGTCCTTTAACAATGCTTGAAAAAATGATATTTTATGAAGGACTGTTAAAGGTTAGTGATCACTCTTGATGACTGAAAGATCTGCAAGACATTTTGATAAAGTACAATAGACTCAAGAATCTACAAGTATTTGAAATATATTGCAATATGCTCTATGTGGCAGAAGCCAGCTTAGGCACTATAAGACAAACCCAGAAAATGTGAAATACGTTGGATTCAGAAGGCTTATACCTGATTATCAAAATATCACAAATGAAACTGGTGACATGAAATTGTGACAGGTGCTTGGGCTTTTGTGCTGCATGTTCCATGTATGGACTGCAATGTGCACTCTGTACAAATGGAAAATGAGTCCACGTATCCACTCTTTCTCCCACTGCTCAGTGTGAGTCATTTGTTATAACATCGTGTGGATTTATGAATTCCACATCCAGCATAAAACTGAGACAATTAACTATGTTTCTCTTCTAATCATTAGTTTCTACTTTTCACATGTAGTGTTCTTTTCTTGTTTTCTTTTCTTTTTTGCTTCATTATCTATGACCTTAGTTATTATCATGCAAGTAAAAGCAAATGCAGGAAAAGGATAAACACATACTTCAGATCTAAACTTTTGTTGTTAACTGGTTGTGTCCATTAAAATAAAGCTAAAGCCTGATCAGGGCTGCACTATAGATTGGACAGTGTTAGCACTCGGAGTAGTGAATGCAGGTCATTATGTCAATCTAACCTCGACCCCCCCCAGTAGGAACAGGAGCTGTTTGCATAAGAGATATTTCTCAAATGGTATCAAACTGCATGATTCATTAACAAAACACTGTGTAAGAAATTGAGACAAAAAAAATGTAGATACTTAAAAACTGCAGTTTTAAACTTACCTTGCCATTTCTGTCAGTCCAAGCTTCCCATCATTGTTTGTATCAAATATCCTGAGCTGAAATATAGAATATTCATGTAAGTGCTGATATTAGTGACTTAATCTGATGATTTGAGGCTTGTATACATATGTATATGTATGCATTTATTGATACAGAAGTGATCATGTGCATATGAGCATGCACATTGGGGCACACACTCACACGCACACAAACACGCGCACACACACACACACACACACACACACACACACACACACACACACACACACACACACACACACACACACACACGCCCATGCATGAACACACAAACACACAATTCAAGCTATCATAGGAACAGTTGTGGTGGAGAACTCTTGGCATTAATCTAGCAACATGAAAACCTGAGCTTTAAATAGATCATTTTTCATACTCATTCACCAGCTCAAAGTAGGTTCCATTGTTTCATATTTTCTGCAATCCTCCCTTTCTATATAATTATGTTACAAGGGATTTCTGTTCCTTGGACTTCCTTTACATACTTGGCTGCATAAGACCCTATTTTCTCTTATTTAAGTTAACCTTTTTGTTTTCATTGTTTCCCCAAGGACATACGGAGATGTGCTGGCTGGCTGAATTATCCTCTGATATGTATGCAAGCTGTCAGAAAACAAAGAACAATTCTATATTTATAAAAAGTGTCATCCATAATAAAAAATATATATATTTATATTAAAAGGCAATATTTAATACTAGCTGACCCACCAACATGCACATACAGTATGACTGGCTCAGGAAGTAGCACAGTTGTCTATGATGCCAGAAAGATTATAAGGTCCTAGGTTCTATCCCCATACCAACTGCTTGGATTGATGTTCTAGTACTGACATGCAATGCAACATGATGGAGGAGCTGGAGTCTGTAGATGCCATACTTTAGATGAGATATTAAGCTATGTTGTTTGAATATGGTACTTATTTTAAAGGGAATTTCTTACTGGTGTCTTGATTAAATTTCCTCTAATTTCTATACATCTTGCGTTTTCTGTGAAATCAGGCCACTGGCCTAGTAGGATCAATTCAGTCAATCCAGTCAAGAAAACATAAGTGAAACAAAAGGTACTTATGTATTATCGCAACCAGATTTTCATGGTTGCGAAATGCACATACCTCCAGAGATATGAGTGCATGAAACAGTTCAAACTGTTATTCTAAGTCCTTAGTACTGCCAAAAAATATTTTATTACTTTTAGAAACAGGAAAAGTTAAGAAATCCTGTTCCTGTTTTGCGTGCATTACAGACGCATGCTTGTGTTATTACAGCTGCTATCGTACTGTCAGTCGGATTATTTTGACTTTGTAGAAGGCATTCTTCAGAGAAGGAAAAAACAGTCACAGAGAAATTGTTTTTGGTAAACTTTTTTATTTATAACCATTCTTTTAAGCGATCTTGAAAAGAACCACTGCATTCTTAATGGTTTTAAATTATGAGGGATCATAGGTTCATAGGTAGGTACTAGGCTATCGGCCCAAGGGCCAATGTAAGCCTAGCTAGCAAGGTACCATAGCTTACGCCATCCAAGAAAGTTATTTTCCTGTGCCACTGTCCAGCAGAGACACAGAAGTGATCCTCGGGGTGTATTTCCCATTTCCCATCCACTCATCAAGATTTTTCTTGAAGAGTGCTAAGGAGGAACTTTGCTTGACATAGATGGGTAGCTTGTTCCAGAGTATAGGAAGTCTCTGGGACAGGAATCTATCCCTCCAGCATGTCCTGTTTATTGTGGTGACAAGGTTTAGGTCCTTAGAGTGTGTAGCTTGGAGGGACTGGGATTTCTTTAGGTGTAGCATGTCCAACAGCTCTGGGTTTGACATAGCTTTATATGTTAGGCAGAGATCACCTCGGAGTAGGCGATATGCTATGGAGTAAAGCTGGAGTTTTTTGAGGCGGTCAGTGTAGGGCATTTGTTTGAGGCCAGTAATCCTCTTTGTGAGGTACTTCTGTGGCATTTCCAGCTGCTGCAGATGTCTTGTGAGGTACATTCCAAAAGGGGCATTATACTCTATAATGGGTCTAATGAGTGACGAGTAGAGGGGAACAATGACCTAGGGGAACAATGACCTCTTTTTTCCTGGATGAGAACCCTTTTATGATGAGGTGTGCCATGTAGAAGGACTTCCTGACTACTGTGGCGATGTGACTATCAAAGGAGAGACTACTGTCCACCTGGGTCCCAAGGTCTCTTATCACGCATGCGGTGTTAAGTAGATTGCTGCCTATGCGGTAGTTCATGGGTACAGAGTTTTTACCAAAGGGGATGACACTGCACTTTTTGGCATTGAGCTTGAGGCCATGGCTCTGACACCAGGCATCTGTCTCAGTGAGGCTCTTCTGTAGGATGTCCACATCATTTGGGGACTTCACTATGGCTTGGGTGGCTGATGTTGACAGCTGATTCTGTAGTCATTTTGTTTTGCTTTGTGAAGGGGGTATGTTCTGATTAAGACACATTCTTCTACAACGATCATTGATTTTATTAATGGTGCAATGATGTGGATTGCTCATTCAGTGGTTGTATTAGTTTCTAGTGTAAATAACAGCACTTTGACAACATTTGTTACCACGAGAAAGAAAAGTTCAGCAGGCAGACTTGAAATAACAGAAATGCTGGCAGTAAGGTGCAGACAGAAACATGAGCACTATGTTTTTTACATTTTATTGATATCACTACATGAAAAAATAACTCTTGTGTTACAAGAACACATATTATACAACATTTCTACAACATTCATGACCATATTTCATGATCGTTAAGCAACGGCTATTGCTGTTAAAAACCTGGTTACGATAATACGTAAGTACCAAACAAAAATACAGGCAATATGTCTATTACTAGTATTAGTGACCCAGGTTCAGGAACAGGTCTGTAAGAGAGAAGGTTCAGTAGAGTGCAGAAGGCTCTAACATCCTGAGGTACTCTTTCTTCTCTAGGTGAGGAGTTACAGGTGCCAGTGGTAATGAATGTTTTACCTACTCTGTGGATAGAACAGCAATCGTGAGTTGGACTTATTTACATTGCAGCATATCCGGTTCCATTTAAAACTCATTACAAAACTTGGCATGGCATAGTATGACAGAATGATGGTGGTCTCCATCTTGCCCCCTTCTCATTTTCTCACATTTGCTCATGGCAACATATTTGGCTTCTCAGCCATCTTTTAGAATGTGAGTGGTCACAACCTACAGACTTATCCTAGGATAAACCAGGGATGAGTCTTGTTGGAAAAAAATCCCAAGAACAAAGCAAAAAGATAGGTGAGATGACTGGCCTATGATGGTAAGCCATAAATGCACTGCAATTAGCATTAGAAATTAACTCATTACATCCAAGTGATGCTTCCAGGTGCATCTGTAATTTACTCCTACTAACGCCTCTAGGTGTCAAATATTGCTTGCTCATATTTGCATCAATAATTCCAAAACCATGCTATGTACAGGGTTTTAAAAGATTTTATCTTAAAGCTTACACAATGGCAAACTCTGCTGCATTAATATTTGACTTCTGTCTAATGTAGGTAAATATATATTAACTGTTGTTTTTATGATATTAATTTATATAGATACAATTTTCACATTTTTCTAAATATCTCAACAACCAAATAACACAGACAGGACTCCTTAGCCTCATATGGAAGCTCTCAGCTAGATGAATAAAATTCTGCTAAGAGTATATATATAACTTGAGTGTTTGCTGAGATATTGTAAGTTGTTTGCAAAATATTACAAATGTGATAGTTATTGTGCTTACTGCAACTTATAAAATTCAGTTTAAGACCTAGAATCTAAAGAATACTACCATAATAATAGTTTGCACTGGAGTCTACATTTTACATTTCTTTCATAACCCCTATGGTTCCAGAGATATGAATATTTTTTTTTGAAATGTGAGGATATAATTTGATTCTGACAAAAAACTTAGGCTCCGCCCATTGGAAGTTACAGTGCAAACGTCTTGACCTCCATTGGTGTGAATGATTTAAATAAACAAAACAACATCTGTAAGCTAATTGAAAGCTAACTGCATTTAAATAGCACATGTCACTCAACATGGGGACAACATCAGAAATTGTCCACAGAGCAAAAGTATTATTAAATCATTCATGATTTGTGTTCCTTATTCCAGGTTACCTACCCTTACAGTCCCCACTAGCTTGTCCTTTATTTCCCTTTCTAACTTTTAAAAACATCTCTGCATGTAGCACTACTATATCCAGTATTGAGTAGTTACAAGAGTTACTGACACAACAAACTTCAGTCCAAGAAAGGCTCATTAATATCCAGGGATTTGTTATGGCTAGACTTGTATAGGCCCTAGGGCCGATAGTCTAGTACCAACCTATGAACCTATGAAGTTATCACTGCTACTACCATGTGCTCATAGCTTCAGTAAGAGTATGCAAATTATACAGGAAATGCAATACATGAAGGTGCCAGTGATTGGTGATTACTGATAATGTTACTCTATGAAGAACTGCCTCTGCAGCTGTTCTCATGTATATACATCAGGCATTATCCAACATGATGACTGCTTTGTGCCTGTTTAGTGATAGGTGCATTACTGGGGCAGCAGTATATTGAAAGTCACAAATGCATTTTGTGATGCATGTAACTCAGAGTAGTAAAACTTTAAGATGATTTTTATGTAACATAAATGGAGAAAGAGGATTGGAGCCCTACACAAAATGCATGTATTTATTATTAATTGACATTTGTTTACCAGGAATGTCCAGCTGGGTAAGTGCCTGTTTTCAGTGGAGGCCCTGGGAGAAAAGCTCCAGTGTATTACAAAAACATTTTAAGAACAAAAATTTTATAATCTTCACAAATAATACAAAAACATCAGTTTAAATAATAACACCAAATTAGACATAATGATTTAATATTTAGAGAAATTTTAACTAGTTTAGAGAGAAATTAAAGGGGAAGTTAGTATAATACAAACATGAATTGCAATATGAAGTGGGAGAAAAAAAAACAGGGTTATTGCATATTTAGAATGACACTTAGGGGAGAGAAACTGATTGATGTATGGAAGTGAGTAAAGAAGGGAGAACAGGGAGGTGTAAGGTATGAACAGGTACTTGCTGATATTTAGGGATATAGTTTATCCAGGGGTTGAACAAGAACAGCGACATATTTTTGCTAGGAAGTCTTCCAGAATAGCTTTAAATGACTGGATTGAAGGTATTTACCTGATGGATACATCTAAGGAATTCCGAGCCTTAGCAACATGATATGAGTACAGATAAGGTCCAGCAGATTTGATAGGTTTGTGGACAGAGAGGAGTTTTGTTCACTGGATCATAATGATTGATTGGGAACGTAGTTGTGTGGGACATGCAGATGTATGCTGAATAATTTTATAGGAGGTAAGAAGCTGTGTATGTGTAAATTGATGGGGAAGTTCTTATGAATTTAGGCTTTTTAGTACTATACAGTGTTGGGTTCTGAGACGGGTATTTGCTGCAAATTTAGCAACTTAATTGTGACATTGTTCAAGTTTTGTTTTTTATGATGCCCAGAAATTAGTAAGGATGGGATCACTATGAAGTAGCAAGAAGGTCAGTAACAGCAAGTGTAGTTGTATTGTTGAGATTGAGGTTTTGTCTCTGCAAAGTATCCCTAGTTTATGGGGAGTTTTTTATGCAATTTTGTATACACAGGTCAAACTTAAGATGATATTCCACTATCACCCCTAATAATTTGCAATGAAGAGTGACTTCAGTAGTTGTATTGTCCAGAGAGAGGATTTTAAATTGTGTTTTTTTTTCATGAAAGAGGGATTTGGGAAAACATTAGTAGTTTGTTTTGGAATGAGTATGAGTTTTGAGATACAAAGCCATGTTTCAGTGGTTGTTAAGCTTCCTGAATTATTTTTTCAAGATGTGCCAAGTTGTCAGATGTACATATGTGTGTGTAGTCATCTAAGTATTTTATTATGGAGATCTGTTGCGTGGATGTGTGGAGGGTGGTAGTGAGAATGGTAAAGAGGAGAAGGAAACAAAAGACAGAGACCTGTGGTACACCCGTGGTGACTGGAAGGTACGAAGAGAGGTTGGAGTGCCATTTTACTGACCGATACTGACTGATACCTATTGGATAGGTAGCTTTTGAACCACAGGAGGTTGGGCTGAGATAGACCATGTGAGGACATCTGAAGAGGAGGTTTGGTGTGACAAACTGTGTCAAGGCTTTAGGCAAGTCTAAAAATAAGGAATAGACTAGTTTGCCTTTATCTTTTGCTTTATTGACAGTATCTATAAAGGTTAGAAGTTCACGTGTTAGTATTGTGGGACAGACAGAATCCGTGTTGTGTGGGTGATAGTTCTTCTTAGAAAATAGTTTAGCAATTGTTTTTGTATACATTTTTCAAGTATTTTGGAGAGGAGAGATAAGATTGCTATAGGTATAAAATTAGTATCCTCTATATCAAGTCCAGAATATTAGCTAGTGCTAGCGAAATACATCTCAACTGCTGTGATTTAAGCATAGTGGCTCCTTAGTGAAATCTCGGTGCTTGTAAAGCTGAATGCCAACAGAGTGAAAAAAAAGACCAAAACTGCAGGAGAAAAGTGAATCTTGAACATTGGTCCTTTAAATGTTTTTTCGAAAGGTGTAAGCTCCCCTCACACCTGATGTGGCAGGCAAGCCCTACCACACCCTCAGACTTATATATATATACCAACTCCAAGATTGCCATACTTCAGAGAAAATGAAGTTTTCCAAGAAATGGCCATCTTGGAATTGGTATATACGTCTGTTTTTTCAGCCATTCAGTCTCTGTATTTTGGGACTTGTTCATGCGGATCCCAACTTTTCAACTAGTTACCAAGCATTGTACTTTGATTTTTTGGCCTGAGATATAAACCTGCTCTTTAAGGATTTACTGATTTTCTTCATAATGTTCCACCTCTTTAACTGTATATACATTATTAAATACTGATCATAAGCCTATACAAAGATTCCTTATTAGTAACTCATATGGCCAACCATTTTGAAAAATCAGAAATGCTTCTCGTGACTTTTAATGGTGAAAGATTAAGCGGTATGGTTAGGTAAGTACCACTGTGTTAACAGCTTATATGGCCAACCATTTTGAAAAATCAGAAATGCTTCTCGTGACTTTTAATGGTGAAAGATTAAGCGGTATGGTTAGGTAAGTACCACTGTGTTAACAGCTTTCAACTGTCCAGAATTTTGCAGAATATCCATGTTTTTGCTTCCTATTTTAGTCCTGTCCTCCATTAAATTTTTGAATTTTTGACTGGTAAGTCACAGAGGATTACAGTCAGTAATGTCAGACATTACAGTTTAGTGCTTCTTCGTGCTCAGAAAATGCACTTTGATGCAAAATTTGTTGTTGTTTTAACCTTTTAAGTGGAACAGTGTAGTATTTAAAAATTGTTCCTCATTTTGGGCTTTTCTCTCCCTGTTAGTTTTTGCTCTGACCTGAATACCTGAGCAAATATCTTTAGGAGATATGTGGTCAGGCTGAAATGTAGTTAGTTGCTGTCTTAGTGAATAATTTGTCAGATAAGTGCTAATGATAACAACATTTTCATTGTGTCCCTTTTTAAAAAGTTCTTATCTGTCTACTCCTGCAGATGGTATCAGAAGGGAGAGGATTAGCATTATAACGCATTCCAATAAAACAGAAAACAGGAAAAACACATAAACATAACAAAACTCTTTGTATAAACACAGAAACCACCTTACTCTGGTATAGCGGACATGCTTAAAGAATACAAAATTGAAGAGAATGGTCCCTACGATTTCTTTTAAAGAGAAGACGGGACTATGGATCACCCTTCCATTTTCTGTTTTCCTACTTCTGTATAGCACCCTCTAACGTGGTGAATCATGAAATGCTTCTACTTTGCTATACCCTTGGTTTTGTGCTGCATATAAGACTAACATTTAGTCATGGGTTTCCTCCGGGTACTCCAGTTTCCTTCCACATCCCAAAGACATGCTGTAGGTGGATTGGACACTCTAAATTGGCCCTAGGTGTGAGTGAGTGCGTGCGTGTGTGCCTTCTGTGGAAGGTTGGGCACTGGGCTGGCAACTTGACACTGTAAAACTCTGCTGCCAATCATGAATGGACAGGTGATCCACTGTGACGACTCCTAACCGGGAAAAGCCAAAAGAAGAAGAAGATTAACATTTAGTATAGTCTATCAGTGATTGTAACTTAATTTGTTATTTTTTTTACATTATTTTGCTGTCATTTTTCTCATTGTAATTCCTTGCATCCCCATTTCAGTAATTGGTGCTTCTGTACCTACGTATAACAGAAGTATGCTTGATATATATATTTCCACTTTATAATCTGGGAATACTGAAATCTCGAATTTCAGTATCCCTAGACCATAAAGTAAAATTCTTAAAATCGCGCAACTCCATAAACGGGAATCCAAAAATATCAAATTCACGGTTATGGTGTTCCGGTATTTGACGTGGGATGTAGTGTGTGCAGTATGTACCGTCAAGTGTGTGGATTTAGCTGGTATGTAAGGTAAGTGAGTATTTTGTTAGGGTTTTACGTATGTGTTTGAGTGTATGTGAGTGTGTTAGGAAGTTTTATATGTGGGTTAGGGTAGGCAGGTAAAAGTATGAGTGTTTAAGTGTCGAAAGTGGTGGTGTTTGTATATTTGTGATGTGTGTGTGTATGTGAGGGTACTGTATAGTGTCAAGTGGTGAGTTTGCTGTCTTTTCCTCTTTGGTGCAATCGCGGAGTTAGTATATATAAGTGGGGGGATATGGGGGGCGCAGGGGGGCTTATATGTCATGCAGGTTTGCTGATTTGTGTTTTTGTGTTTGTGTGTGTTTTGTTTGTTGATTTGTTGTAGTGTGGGTAGGATGCTGTAGGTGTTGTGTGGTGTAAGGTGTGTTTATGTTCGCGATTGTGTGTTTCGTGGTTTTGGCCTTTCGGGATTTCAGGCTTTTGACTTTATGGTCTTGAGATATTGAAATTCAATAGTTCAGTATTTTGAGATTATAAAGTGGAACTATATATATATATATATATATATATATATATATATATATATATACACACACACACACACACACACACACACAAACACACATGCACACACAGATGTGTGTGTGTGTGTGTGTGTGTGTGTGTATATATATATATATATATATATATATATATATATATATATTTGTATATTATATATACTTAAAGAAAAAGTCACACATCATGATGGAAGCTAATAAGAAGAGTTACCTATGAACTGCTAAAATATTGTCATATCATTTAATAATAATAATACAGGTTCTTGCAGATCATTTTAGGGTAGAACATTTTTAATAAAAGCAGTATTTTGCCCCAAACAATTTTATGGAAAGTCTTCCCCAAAAAGTGAGTAAACTGAAACTAATATACTCAGCTTGCTTTCCAAGGTTCCCTATTCTGCGGTCAGAGTAAGCCTCCAGGAACCCAAGTATCCCCAAACTCAATACAGTTAATTTCACAGTTTCTCCTAATTACTGCAAGGATACAGTCTCAACAGTTGTATCTTCCCTTGATTAACATATTTCAGCTATCATTCTGTTACTTGGCTTTCACGTTATCTAGCATGCTTCCAGCTACATTCATCTAGCTTTTTCTTAACTGCAGACAAAGCTTGGTAACAGTAGTGAAAACTATGCTAGTTTCTCTTTAAGTGCAGTGCAACTCCATCTCTGAGTAATTTCATTATACAAAATAAATGCATATATATCCATCACATAAAAATCCATCATATTTTATGCCATCTGTTCTTTATAGTGTAAGGTGTAAGAACCTGCAGCAAAAAATTTGGGATGAAACAGCTTCCAAAGATAGGACATATTTGAATTAATAAGTGCAATTTATTGTATATAGTTACTGTCATTATGAGTTATTTCTCACCATTGTTTGTGTGTATTCTTCTAGCTTGGCATCATCATACGTTCTGTTTGCCTTCTGCAGTAAATCTTTCAGGAAACTCTAGATTATAAAAAAAAAGAACTTTCAAGTAAATGTTCAAAGGAATGCACTGTTGACAGATTTAAGTAAAGGCTGTTCTGTAGCTCCAAATGAAATATATTTGACTGCTGCATGAGTGACAAAATCTACATCTTTTATGTGATGTAAAATTTCTGTTTTGTTGGTTATTAATAGATTGTCATTCATTTCAGCACAGATTCAGTTTTGAAATATTCTGTAAGACAATGTGATATTTTGACATCCAGAGCTGCTGCCAAGAGGCAAACTACTGCTTATGAGTCAGTGCTACCAATGGAAATGAAAGCAGGGCATTTAAGATACTTACAGACTTCCTGTAAAGGTATTGTATAACAAAGGCAGACGATCCATTTGGTACAAAGTTAGACATGCTCTATATGCATATGATAAATTATTTTGGTTTGTCTTAAAGACCCTCCTTTGGTTAACCTATATTTTAGAAATGTTACGGTATGTTTGGACTCAGTCAATAATGCAAAAAAAAAAAAAAACTAATTATTTTCAGGCCTGCTGTGTAGAATATATTAAAAGTCACCCAATGGACTAGATCTGGTCTGTCTGTAATATGTGTTTATTATTATTTACCTACTGTTTTATGACTTGCAATACCTCTGTTGTTAAAAACAAGAAAAGTTACATACAGAACCTCCAATTCAAATAAATGTCTGCTTGCTTAGCTGGTGCAGTGAGTTCAGCATTTTGAAGTTTAAGATCGTTCTCAGCATTATTCTACAAATTCTTCAAAAGTGAGTAGCCAGTTAGCTATTTATTACATATCCAGCAAGTGTCTTCAACGTATCCATACAGATAGCTTTGGATGGGTTCTGATGAACTGCATAACCTTAGTTTTTCAGGGTGAAGAAAGATGTGCTAATATTGCAGTGCTGAAAATGTGTCAGCAGTTCATTCTGCAGCGCTAGTAATCAGGCTTTAGAGATATACCTTAACTAACAGAAATGGGTGAAGGGAGACACTCTGAAACACCATAGCGACTGTCTTGTGTTCTTCAGCCAATGAAAAACCTTAGTACTTGGTATCTCATTAAGGCCTTACCTTCAGTGGTAACACTTCCTTGTGGTGACTGCTGGTTGCCAGTAAATTAAGTGCAGAAAATCACAGCTACTGTTACTTCAGTTGTCTAATAGGATCTGGCAAGGCTACATTCCATTACATATAAGCCTCATAACTTTGAACTAAGACTATGTCATAGCCTAGCTGATGACAGGGCATCTGTCAGTGTTCATAGTGAAAATGTAAAGATTCTGTGCTGAGCATTAAGAATAGAAGACAGGTTGGATACTGCAGATCTTTATTCTGTCATCATCTACAGTTGTTATCTCTTCCAGCACAAGACAATGTAACTATGTTGGACTCTGCTACTGAGACAGACAAATAGCTTTGTTCTGCAGTTTTTCTTCCCTTTTATCTCCCATTCACTGAAAATAGTACATTATATATCCTTGCTAGCTATGTCTGATAGTGCCACTGGATTTTCTTTTCTCGTCATTTGTCAATGTATGTGAGCAGTTTTATTGTGAGTGTGAAAGTATGCATCTTTGAATGAGGTTACTGAAGGGGCTTTCCTCTTTCTCGAAGCTGCAGCACCCTCAGACCTGATTATTCCTGGTGGGTGGTTGGTGGGTTTGGCTGCCCTCACATACAAGCAGAGTTTTGAATTCCACTTCCAAGACATTTTTCAAATTCAAACAAAATCAGACATGCAGTCTTTTCCATGGATGACAAGAAGCCTTCTGAAACTCATTTGGGAATAGTGTACATTTTGCTGTTGTAAATGGCAAATGTATCATTCCATGTAGAGGAAGATTTGGTGTACACTACTTACCTGTGGAACAAAATGACTGAAGCTGTAGTTAGTAATAGATTTTACCATGTATTCAGCTGTTGAGCTGTTTATGTGCATGTAGTGATAGCTTTAGATGAACGGGCACCCTAAGCATAGGTGTACTGCCCACTACCTCCCCTGTGCAGATCACCTGGTGCCCCGTGCACCCTCCAATCCTGTCCTATCCACATCATCCAGATTACTTTCACTTCCCTTGCTCACAGTTTGCCTTGCTCTTCAGTTATTATTTCCCTGCTTGGCAGCTGGCCCAGAAAGCTGAAGTGTGAACTGTGGTTCCTGTGCTACAGGGTTTGATTCCCTCAGCCCTCTTTTCCCTATTGCATGACCTTGAGCAACTCACATAACCAGACATTGCTCCTGGCTTGTCCCATGTTACTGCATGTACAGTGGGCCTACCTGGCTAAAAAATGGGTTATTATTCTTATTCTTAACCGTTCATTCAGCATATCCTAACTGGATAAGACTGCAGTCTGATAACTGTGGAGGAAGTATGTATATTGATCTAGGGTTTGGGGGCCTAACTAGGCCCTCAGAACTCATGGGGTCCCAAATGCTCTGATGTGCCTTTTAGAGTTTTTTTAAACATTTTTCATCAAATGGTGACCTAAACAAAACTCATGATTATGGAAAGAAATGTAGTATTACTCTTTCAACTTTGCTTTTTCCTGCATCCTTTCAACACACTCTAATTGACCAAGTCTGCATTGTAATAGCTGTGGGGGAAATAACTGCATTAATTAGGGGTCTGGGGATTGCAGGAACCATAGGGGTCCTACCTGCTTTGAGGTGCATTTTAATGCTTTTTTCCCAACCTTTTGATCCAATGATGACCTGAACAAAAATCTTGACTAAGAAATGAAATTCAGTCTTACTTTCATTTATTTCAAGGAAGAAGAAAATTATATCCAAGCCTTAATGCTCAGAGATGACACAATCAATACCCTTATATGTAATGCATCATCCCTTTCATAGCTACAGAAAATCACACAACAAAACTTTCTACAAGTAGAATCTTGGCTAAACAAATCTAATCTTATTTTGAACCAAAGCAAAACCAAGCTTATGCTTTTTCTCCCCACCAAATCCTTCATACCGTCTATCTCTTTCCACATACATTTATTTCTCTAACAACAAGCTCATAAATGCCACCTCGCAAACTAATCTACTAGGTGTTATCATTGATAACAAACTGAAATTTGATATTCACGTATCACAATCCATTAAAAAAACGCATATCAAATTTGGATCTCTTTACTGTATTAAGGCAGTTCTTACTAACCAAGCCAGATTAGACATCTCCAGAAGTCACCTATCTACTCTGTTCCATGCTTCTCATATCTTTACCACACTTAGCAAAACTGAACTGTCCTAACTTGAATCCTGCTCTAACAAAATAGCCAAATTTGCCACTAACTCCCAATACAGATCACACTATTTTTCCTCCTTACCACAATTAAAGTGGTTAGAACTTCCCCAACTTTTGATCTATACCCAACTCATTTTTACCCACAACTTAGTATACCACCCAGACAGAATCCCTGCCTTACAACTTCTACAACCATGTGCGACTACTCGTCAACTCCGTTCTATACACAAAATCCTCCTACAAGTCTCCAAAAGCAAAAACAAAGCTGGGGATTCCATCTATTCCCACTGCATTTCTAAAATCTGGAACATCATTCCCCAACACATTTTAAATATCACAGACATAACTCAATTTAGGAAACACCTAAAAGACTATCTGTATAGCAAATGGATCTGCTACTGTAACAGCCCTGGCTAATCTCCCCCTATATGTCTTCTTACCTAACCTGTGAATCTATACTTTTGTTCCTTATGTATCCCCTTCCTCTAACTCCTTCCTCCTCTTTCTCTATTTATACTAATTCTGTTTTAAAAAGCTAATCCTTTCTCTTAAATACCTTCTATGTAAAAAAAAAAAAAACTCATGCCTCCATAACAAATTTTTATGATGTTTATTTATCAATGTGCACTATTGATTATTCTCATAATTGTTATTGCTCTGGCTAAGATGCCAATTGTACATTTGTATTTCTTTTTTCACATCAATGTATTTGCTCCTTTTATATTAATGCCTATGTAAATTGTATTTCTGGAGCTTTTCTCCCCAGGCCTCTGCTGAAAATAGGCTCATACCCACATGGACTATCCTGGTTAACAAATGTAAAATAAAAATAAATAAATAAGATAATAAATCGCAGTTCACAATAAGGTAAGAAGACAGTGCTTTTCAGGATACATTAATTATATCTGGGAATCGTACTTGCCTCCTAACCCTCCTTAAAAATTAGTCACCTTCCATGTATTCCCCTCTGGTGTGATATATATATATATATATATATATATATATATATATATATATATATATATATATATATGCACATACACAGATACAAACACACATACACACACACACACACACACACACACACACACACACACACACACACACACACACACACACACACACACACACTCACACACACAAACACACATGCATATGATTATATTTCACTAAACCTCCTACTCACTAAATTGTCTTGCACTGCATTAACCACAGATAGTTAAAACTCAATCAGAGAGAGAGAAAAAAAAGAAACAATGTTTTATGCAGGGCCAAGGCCCCTGCACTCCACATTTGAGAGTTATGCCCCCACACCCCCTGTTAATTATGTATACCAACTCAGAGATTGCAAAGCAATGGAGAAAGGACAAAATCTGACTCCCCACATGTAGTGATCTTGCAAAAGAAATCCTGGCACCCTGCAATGACCTGACAGTTTGATAAAACCATCTTACTAACTAAACATTCAGTGTAATGAACATATGAATAAACACACTACACCCATATATATTGCAAAATCTCTCTTAATCTGCTCATGTGGCACCTACTTTCTTGCATCATTGTAAGTTCTTACCACTCAATATGTTCTCCTTTTTGCCATTGTGTCATTTTCTATGTTTGATCTTCCAATTCCTGACAAGCATCACCTTTTTGTGAGCATCTTTTGTGACCACTTTACCTCCTTAATGTGTGTAGCAAGTTTCTTTCTTCTTCCACCTTTTCTTCTCATAATATATTTTTAGTGTCTCTGTCATGTACTTTTGCCACATTCCCCTCATCATCTTTATCAATCTTTTTGTGACTGTTTTCTTCAACTAAAGAAAATACATCAATTTTCAGTCCTGTACATGTTCTGGAATAAGATATCCCACTGCTAGCAGCTGAACATACGTTAGCATGGCCAATGTCACTTAAATGTCCTTGGAGCTCACCTCCTGGATCTTATCAATGTTTTTCAAGAGCAGTTCAAGGGTGCTCCTCCCTCATATAGGACTATTTACCACTGTTGTAGCTCTCCTTTAGTACTCAAGGATATGAATGTTTATTTTAATGCTACAAAATACTTTTATTAACTAATGGCATCCCAACAATCACCATCATCTGTATTTTTCTCTTTTAATCTCCTCTATGTTTTCTCCATTCATTTCATTCTCGTATTCTGCTAGCCTCCTCTAAGACACTACTGCTGCTGACAAAAATAATTATTCATTCATTTATTCATCCATTCATCCATTGTTTGCATCCTGTGTAGTATCCTTGGCTTCCATATCTCTAACAACTCTTTCTGTTCCCCTTAAAGCATTCTATTTTGTGTAGAACAGACATGTAAATATAACCAAATCCCAGTCCCCAGTTATGAAAATGTTGCTACAGCTAACAGCAAAAGAGCAAAACTGAACTTGACTTTTCCACATTGCAATGTGGCTTGCCTTCTGAATCTTACAACTTGGTCACAATTAAAACACAACACATCCATTGCATTTTTATTTGCTCCTGATATCTACTCTGAAAACATGATATGTAATAATTTTTTAGAGCTGCATTTTCATTAATTTTGTTTCCCTTTTTTGTATCTTTCCTGTGTACCCACCGAAAAAGGCAACCTCAAAAAGTAATAATAATAATAATAATAATAATAATAATAATAATAATAATAATAGTGATTTGGTGATCTTTCCCGAGGCCACTGTGAAGGTGGGGTGTAAGAGTTTTCCTGAAATTCTGGGAAAGGTTTTACTATCAATACACCATTTGAAAAAGAAAATCATTAAACTCAGGCTGTCCAGCAAATTGTATGTGTCTAGGCCTTCTCCTGCTGATCTGATGCAGTAACAAGGATAGAAACTCCTTATATAACTCTGCTACCTTTGTCAACAGAAATCACCAGACTTAAAGCATGACATATACATGGAAACACAAAATACTGTAGAGTATTGGGGAAATATATGGGAACATTTTTATTATGGTGGTAGTGTCTGCTAAATTATGGAGAGGGTAGGAGTCATGCATTAGGCACCACTCATCCTGCTAAAAGCTCCAAAAAAATGAAGCCAGAGCCCTCACATATTGTATGGCTATTGGATGTATTACAGTGACTCAAAATCTTTCAGAAAAATGGGCACAAAGTTATCATGCTGGAATGCCATTACACCATATAACTGCAGACAATGTTGTGAATATATTAAGGACAGATTTGATGTCCACAGAAACTATTATTTCAGAGACTGATGTTCATATCTGCTTTTTGTAACAGAAGCAATAAGTGTTCCCTTAAACAGAAGCAATAAGTGTTCCCTTAAACACACACACACACACACACACACACACACACACACACACACACACACACACACACACACACACCCACATGCGCACGCGCATGCATCAGAGAAAACGGCCCCATTCAGAGGAGGAAAAGGGCAACAGAAATATAAAATAGATTTTTTTCAATACTTGGGATTCCTGGAATGGTCGGATGGTTCATGTTATTGGCTGTTTAGCTAAAGCCCCACTGCCCAGTGGAAAAAGAAAAAAAACATTTTATTAACTTTTTTGTTTATTTTTGCCGCAGTGCATTGGTGCTAACTTAATTAATTTACTTTCTTTTTTCACTTATGCTAGTGCAGAACTCCTCCATGGTGAGTTCTGAACTCTGAATTGCAGTTAAAAAATGTCTTACTCTGACCAGCAGTCTTTTTTAAAAACATGCTGGCATTATGTGTATCTTGTAAGAGACTAAAGCAACTGTAAGGGAAGCAGAAAAGATGCTTGCAGAGGGGGCTCCCTGGGGTGCTGTATGAAGCAGTGAGTAGCTGTTTTTATTGCTTCAGGCTGTCTCTAAGGCAGCCAAATTGAAAATAAAATACAATGCTGGATGTTAATAGAGGTAAAGCAAAGGTATTTCCTTATAAATACTGTGTGTGTGTGTGTGTGTGTGTGTGTGTGTGTGTGTGTGTGTGTGTGTGTGTGTGTGTGTGTGTGTGTGTGTGTGTGTGTGTGTGTGTGTGTGTGTGTGTGTGCGTGTGCGGTGTTGCATAGATGTTCTTATCTATCCCCTGATTTCCTAGAATGTATCTGATGTTGCCTTACCCTTTGGTATATTCCTTGTAATACTTGTGTTGATTAGCAAATCAGTGAAGATTACTTGTTGTGTCTTTCGGCTTTTCCCGGTTAGGGGTGGCCACAGCGGTACTCCGGTCCACTAATGATTGGCAGTAGATTTTTACGTGCCAAGTTGCCGGCAATGATGCACAACCTTCAAGGAAACCCATTCACGCATGTCTCCACACAGAAGACGTTCTAGCTGAGAATCAAACAGGACAACGTCTTACTGTGAGGTGACAATGCTACTGCAGCACCACCACCGCAGTCAAATCATACTGTGAGTAAATAATTGCAGGCATGTGAGTTTTAGGTTTGTATACTTTATTTTGCCTATTAGTGAGGATTGTAGTTAGTAAGTAATGGCAGATAGTGGAGTTTACAACTTACTAGCATTCAGAAAAAAACCCTGTTATTCTAGCAAATTTCTAAATATATAAGGATGGTATTTATTCCTGATTTTGGTCCTTTGTCCAGCATTATTTTTTCTCCTTTATGCTTAAGCTCGGAGGTTGAGACACGTATGTGGGTGTGTTAGTAGGGGGTTGCAGTGGATTGCTTACAGTAGTCTGACAGCAATGAGCACAGAAGAAACATTCGTGTGCAGCTGTTATGTATTTGTTTACTGAGTTGTTCTCTGTCATACTTCTGAGGTGTACAGTTACAGTTATACCATCATCTGTAGCTGATTGTCACATCAGTGAGCTTGTGATCTGCGTTGGTCACTGAGGATTACAATCAGACAATAATGACAGACATAATGTTCTCAGATTTGTTAATATTCAGAAAATCTCTGTTTTTTGTGTGTGTGTGTGTGTGTGTGTGTGTATGTGTGTGTGTGTGTGTGTGTGTGTTTATGTAGAATATATGTATGTCTAGGGGGCATAGCTATACTCAAAACTGTTCCTGTTTTTTGCAGAATGTCTCCAGTTTGGCCTGCTTCTCATACTGTTTATGTGTTTTTTTCTGGCAATCAGTGAAAAGTTAGTTACTAAATAATGACAGACAGGCAATAATGGAGAACACTGAACCACACTAGTGTGTTTGCGTACTGTTTAGAATGTTAAGGCAGTAGCATATTTTGACAGCTGCACTCTGCTGCTCTAACTTTCTAAACCTTATCACAAACAGGATTTTATGAAAATAGAATCAGACAAAACCCCAGCAAGCAAGTAAGTAAGTTTAACATAAAAAATTCACTGTCTGAAGCTAATCAGTCTATGGCATCAAGTATAACATAAACCATTTCTGCGTGTGTCCGATTTTACTGAAAAACTGAATCTGCCACATTCTACATAAAAGGTTTGATTTTTGGTAAACCACTGAGAATTACATACATTCAATGTCAGACATTAGGGCTTCCTACTTCTTACTGTTCAGAAAATGCATGTTGATATAAATCCTGTTATACTCAAATGTCCCTGGTGTGCTATTTCCCTTGTAAATCATACTTGCTTATCATTCAGAAAATGTATGTGGATGCAAAACCTGTTGTTGTATTAACTTTTAATGTTCCTGATTTTGCCTCCTATTTTCCCTGTCCCTTGTACAATTTTTGATGTTCTGCGTTGGTCACTGAGGATTACAATCAGACAATAATGACAGACATAATGTTCTCAGATTTGTTAATATTCAGAAAATCTCTGTTGATGAAACAATTGTTGTTGCTCTATTAACTTTTTAATTGGATTAAAAAAATAACAAATGTGTTGGCATCTCTGCTGTGTCTTACTATGTATACATCGCCTGAGGGCTATAAATAAACTATATGCAGAAAATGGAGAGCTGCTGTTAACAAACTCCATGAAGTGCTATGATTGCACTCCAAAAATCATTGAAAATACAGCACCTCCCTGATGCCAAAAACTTCTCACCAAACTTTTATCTCCCACTGTTGTCAAGCTCTAATCTTGTGCTAGAGCATTAAAAGCAGTCAGCAGCCACCATTGAAGAGCTATGAGAAGTGTAAACAGCTTTAAATGCTGTTAAATATTTCCTTCAACCTTCCATAAAAGCTGAAGGAAGCATATGCCCTTCTGTGTAGGCTGCTGACTTTGTGGCAGTGGTAAGTGAGCTACAGCGTTTAAAGCTGGAAAGCACTTAGCACTCCTTTACTCTGTTTTCATGTAACTGTAGTAGTACATGGGAGCAGGTAAAGCTCAGTGTACAATAAAGACGTATGACCAGGTCTCGCTCTGATCATAATCCAGCTTATATGTCTTTGATATGAATGTCAAGATTCAGCTGTCCAGATTCACTGTCAAGGTGGATTTCATGACATCAATATTTTGAGTACATAGCAAGCTGGTTATGATCTGCAACCTGATTATAATCATCTGTGTTAAGCAATTAGGAAATACTTGGTTTCTATTTTTACAGAAAAAAATTAGAATTATTTTATGTGATGTACTGTAATTTTTGTTTTATTAGTTGCTTAACAAACTACTTTGCCAGGGATGGCCTGCACCTCTCCCTCCAACACTTTTGTATATTTGCTAAAACCTTGTCCACCTCCATAATGTTTTTTTTAGGCAGTTAGTCTTCTAAAGCTTCCAGCATAATTAAACAGAATCAGGACAACATTAATGAATTGCTGCTCATTGCTAGGAGCCTTAACAAAAAATTCCATATCCTACAAGCACTGCTAAATCTAGAAAATGTAGATACATGCATTGTCATGTACACCTGGTTCAAGAACAACGAAATCAGTCCATCAATGGAGGGCTTCAGTGCTTATCATTCATACAGGTCCACTGTGTTAGAAGTAGTTACTAAAGTCAGATGTGTCTCTACATTCTTAATAAAAATCTCAGGTCCAGACTCTTTTAGACAAGTTAATAATCTGGAACTCCTCCACATTCAACTTACTATAAGTAAAACTCCTGATCACATCATAGCTAACTATAGGACTATCTCTCTCTATGTCCTCGTGGCCAATACCCCCTTCCTGGTCAGTATGGAGCCCTTACATATTAAGCCAAACACCATTTTCTCCGGAGACTTCAACTATCCCACCATCAACTGGGAGATTTATACTTCCATAAATATATGAGCAGGGATTTCTGGACATCATAAATACAAATGCCCTCGACCAGTTAGTCCAAACCCCACCCTGGGAAGATAAAATCCTGGACTTTGTCCTTCCCAATAAGGGACAGTTCTGCTCCCCACTTATTGTAACCTCCACTCTGGTCATATTGGACCAGAAGTCAGTCACATTCACATTAAGATGAAAGCCAGAGGCATCCTCCAACGCCTCTATATTCAGAGACTATGTGAATGCTAATCTACTAAAACTGAGTGATGACCTGTCTAAAGTCAAAAGCTCCTACCACCTCAATGATCCACAACTTATATGGAATCCTTTACTGCCAAGTTCTATGCACATGTCAATAATTGCTCAGATGCATCTGATGTAAAATAAATACAGTGCCAAATTCAAAAATAAACCACTGTAGTGAAGCACCAGTATAAATAGGCTCTATTACAAAAAAAATCTCATTGCTCACAAGCATAAATCTAATTCTCAAAAAGCCAAAAATATTCTTGTTAAAGTAACAAGGGACTCTGCATCTTGATCAAATCAACTGAAACCAGATACGAGGTAAAATAGTGACTCAAGCAAAATATACACACAACACCTTCTTTAACTCTGTTAGAAATCTCAGCAACAATGCCCAGTACTGCACAAAGCTAGCAGTAAATGATATCATATACTCAGACCCAGAGGACATAGCCAATCTACTAACAGACAAATTAGTTTCCAACTACATTCCCCTCTTCCCTCCAGAATTCTCTGATCAAATATCCATAACTACCCCCACTTCTCAAATTTCCCAAGAGCAAAATCTCAAAGCACTATCTAAGTTAAAGAACACTTTATCTATGGATCCAATAACATATCAGGTTGCCTACTGGCCAGAATGAAAACATGAATTAACAGGCCCCTGCTACACCTCAAAACAAGCCTTGTACTGGAGAAATTGATGACAACAGCAGTCATTTCTTTGCACAAAGGTTGGGCTGTAATGGACAAGGGTAATTACAGATCCATAAGCCTAACTGGCCTCATCTGTAAGGCTATGGAAAGGATCATTATGGAACTAACATACAGGGATATAGGTGACTTACAGACTCTTGACCAATCCCACTTTGGATTTATCAGGGGTATGTCTTGCCTACTTAACCTGGATGACTTCTTCGAAAAAGTCGCTGAGGCAGTGGATAAGAGCAAGCCAGTGCACACTGCGTATCTGGATCTCGCAAATGATTTTGACACCACCCTACACTCAAGCATCATAGATAAACTCTCCTAGCTAAATATCAGTCCACTATGTAACTCTTTAGATAGCAAATTGGCTATTGAATAGAACACAGGAAGTAAGGGGGGTGACTCTCCCTCCTCTAAAACACCTGTCACTAGTGGAGTATCCCTGGGTTCAGTTCTTGGGCTACTTCTCCTTGGCATTTACTTCTCTGAGGTCAAAGCTAATGTAAAAGAATTGTGACTGGTCACGTTTACAGATGATTGCAAGCTTGGTGCCATCATAAACTCCACTGAGGACACCAGGATCCTACAAGAAGGCCTGTCCCAAACAAATTGTTAGTGCCAAAATCATGGACTGAAACTAAATGCCAAGAAATGTATAATCTTATCCTTCAGCAAGCATGACTGCTTTTGTAACTATCACATTGGCAACACACCCCTGAAAACTGATCCCATAGTTAGAGATCTGGGTACCTATGTTGACAATGAACTATCCTTTGATCACAATATATAGCCACTGTTGTAAGGATGTCCTTTTTCATTGCACAAGAGTCTAGATCCAGGGGCATAACAGTTCCTCTGTACTCAGCACTCATTAGGCCAATCATTGAGTATAATGCCCCTTTCAATATGTACTTGCCTAAACACTTGTCACAGCAGGGATGACCACAATGCTTCCTCGTTAAAAAAGTCAAGAACCTAAATCATGCAAACTGTAAAGACTGTTGCAAATCCTTGTCTCGCTTCTTGGTATCATGCAGATTATGCAGAGGTGACCTCTTCCTTGTGTATAAAGCCTCAACAGATCCTGTTCTGTCAGACCTATTTCATATCCAAAGTCAAATGATATTAAGAACAGCCACTACAGGGACCGCAATCTCTTTTGCAAGATTAACAGAACACGCTGCAGGGACAGGTATGTATCACAAGAATACCTCTTCTATGGAATCATCTTCCATAAAACAGGGTACTTTCTTTACTCTATTCAAATGTAACTTGGACGAATGGATGGGTAACTGCTAATTCACCCCTAGTTTAGCAATAATGGGCCTCGTAGGTTGGGGAAACATGTAATTACCCCAACATATACTTGTGTAGCCCATCAGTGGAGATTTGTACTGAAAGATATAAGGGCTAATAATTAGTATGGGAATGCAGGGTAACCATCTGAAATTTTGTGACTCACTCTGGGGAGTCCTGAAAAGCAGAGACTAAATGGCCAAAAGAATGGACTTACATATACTAAGTCTGAGATGCCATTTCATGGAATACTGCCTTTTCATGGTGATCTCAGGGCTGGTATGTATAAATTCAGGGAGTGGGTGAGGGCCCCTCCTCACCAAAAAAAAAAGAAGTTTAAAGGAGAAGAGCAATTTTTGAGATTTACTGTTCTGTTTTTTTTGGTCTTTTTTTCAGCTTGTCAACACTCAGCATTTCTAGTGCTGACATTTTAATAGGGAGCTGAATGCAGGGCTACACTTCTAAACATCCTCACAGATCAATAGCCTAGTAAGTATCTATGAACCTATGAAATTATGTAGAAAGAGAGTACAGTAATCAGTAAACACATTGACTTCATTCTTTTCATAAAGACATTATTATTTGGTGTCTGTATGAAATATTTTTCATCATGGAGGTATATGCTTTGCTTATGCTATAATACTGCCGTGGCTGCAGGAAATGTAGAGTATGGTTTTGGTTGTAAGAGTGATTTGTTGTGTGCTGTACTTTAGTGTATGATGTGTGTCACAGTGGAATGACAGCTCAGCCTGATCTGTTTCATTGTGTTACAGTAACGAAATCTGATGTACTTAAAGTAAGTGTAGCTCTAAAATGTGCCACTGTTGAAGTGTTCCTTAAACCCTACATGATAATTTTCTTTGCAGTTATATGTACACACGTGCTTTGGATAACTGTCAGGCCTTTATTTTTTGGCTAGTTGTTCACTCTATATAGTGGAATATTCTGTTTGTGTGATTTTTGTCGCTGATTTTGTCACATTATATGTCCCAATTATTACAACTTTTTTTACACAATTTCAATTTCTGTCTGGCTTTGCTCTTAATGGGCCTAAGAGACAAGCCTAACCCTTTAGCTTGGCTCTAACTCAAGCTTTTATTTTTTTTCAAAAACCTTATGCTTGTCCATCTCTAGGTTAACTGCCGTTTTATTGACTCTTTTTGCATTCTAGTACACTGCCAGCAATTTCTTCTGCTCTTTCTCATACGTCTTGCTTTACAACTAATCACAGGATGCTTTCCTCTTTTGTTATTGTATGTTTTTGCTTCACAATTGCATTTTTCAATTTTTTTTGTCTCATGAACTTTAATATGCAATATTTCGGATGGTTTCTGAAACTATACGTGTCTCTTCCTACTTCCTTCTAGTGTTTCATGAAGACATTACAAATGTTGCCCCAGAGTCTGACCCGTGTAGTACACCACCAGTCACTGTCCTTTCATCTGAGGTGACTTGCTTTATTATAACCCAGTATATCCAATTACCTTACACTGCTTTACCCTTGCTACCACCCTGGGACACATTCCATGTCTTATGAGTTTATTCACTAATCACATGTGTAGCACCATATTAATGCTCCTTAAAATTCTAAATAGAAATGGAGCTCATGTTCCAGCTTTTATTTCAGCCTTATACATAATTATATAAAGCATATAGAAAACAGGATAAATAATTAGGAGTGTATTACATAACGGAGAAGACCAAAAGTGCTTATAAGGTGACATACAAGTGCACTGAATAAGAATTCTACCCAGGCAAATCCCGAGTCAATGTATATTCTGGGAATAAGAGCAGACAATATTTCTTAATAACAGATTAGAGACCAAATTAATCCATTTTTTTCCTGAAGAAATGCATGCTTTCACATTACATTAAGGCAATAACAATTCCAGTTTCTGAGTAAATGCATATTAACGACCAGTCTGTGTGAAGGTACATCCACAGGTCCATACAATCCTCAGACGTATTTGGGAATTATTGAGCTCCAATGACAGCACATTATTTTTAGATTACTTTATTTGATTTTAACAGAGGTACCCGCATGAGTACAAAGTAGCTAATGCAAGAAATAATTTTTACAGTTATGGTAATATGCAAATATAATTAAACAATCAATATAACTCACCAAACTATCACTGTGTCTGGTTATACATCCTAACTACATTAACATAAACATGCTGATTTCTGATTAGGGACTTGACTGATGAGTTGACTGCAAAACTGCTCTCCATTTACAAGATGGATGGGTCCAATTATTTTGCTTTTTATACAAATTATTGAAGTACTTTGAGCAAGTACTGTTATCACCTGCACTGGTGATTCATCTACCTATCAATTATCTTGTGTTTGGACTGATGCTTTAAAAAAATTGTTTCTGCTGGAAATTATATCTGTATGTAAAGCATAGATCTCTTATGGCACAATCACTGTTCCCTAAGAATCATATAATACCATTTGTATTTCTCTGCAGCAAGTATCTATAACTGACTCACTTTTCTTATCATTGAAACTGGTCTATCCTTATATTTTTGCACATATATTACCATCATGTTAAAACATATGGCTCTTTGCACTCTCCCACCTTGCTGTTTCACAACCTGCAGCAGAAACAAACTTTGTATTTTGACACGTTTTGAACATTAAATTATTAGAGCCCCTCGCCCAATATTTATCAATACATTTTCTAAATCCTCTCACTTCCCAAACAAATGCACATGCAGGCAGCTGAATTGAAAATCCTCCAAACTACCTGGAAGCATGCTTGTGGTGTGTGTGTGTGTGTGTGTGTGTGTGTGTGTGTGTGTGTGTGTGTGTGTGTGTGTGTGTAAGTGTGTGTGCATACCTGTGTGTGTGTGTGTGTGTGTGTGTGTGTGTGTGTGTGTGTGTGTGTGTGTGTGGTTGTGCATGTGTGTGTGTGTCTGCGCATATGTGTGTGTGTGTGTGTGTGTGTGTGTGTGTGTGTGTGTGTGTGTGTGTGTGTGTGTGTGTGTGTGTGGATTACCTTTCAAATCCTGAAGCTCATAACACCGATATTAAGAATGTCAAGATGACAATACCGAAGATTGAAAATCATGAATGGATGAAGTTTCCCAGGCCAAGTAAACACTAGTCCAACACCTAACGTAAACACACTGGCCTATATAACAACCACCTAGGTGGAGGCTATGCCCCCCTAACTATATATACCAACTCCAGGATCACACTGCAGTGGGAAAAAGAGCATATTTCCACATGCTGGGCAAGTGTTTCCTGCCCTGGGAAACATCGGCCTTTCGTGATTGTCAGTCATCGGTATTTTTGTCTTCACATTCTGAATGCTGATGTTATGAGATTCATGATTTAGAAGGGGATCCATATGTGTGTGTGTGTGTGTGTGTGTGTGTGTGTGTGTGTGTGTGTGTGTGTGTGTGTGTGTGTGTGTGTGTGTGTGTGTGTATGTGTGTGTGTGTCAGAAAGAGAGAGAGGTATCTATTTGCCCTGCAAGCGACTGGTATCTCATGCAAGACTAGTTTTCTGACTTATTCTCATTGGTTGCCAGGGTAGGTTCCAATTCTCCTGCAACCTGGAATAAGATAAAGAAGGTATCTGAAAATGAATGAATGAATAAATGAACGAATGACAAAATGAAAGCAGTTCCATTACATCGACTAAGATATTAATTTGTGCATACATTAATGTATCAGTATGCCAATCTGTGTGTATGTACTGTGAATTTACAGCGAAGGCATACACTCTATACTCAACAGATTTAACGGTCTTCATGAAACAAAACTGCTGTCTGCTCAGCTTCTGGACCAGTTGTAAAATACCTTTAACTGAAGTGATACACTCAGTGGGCTGAGACACATGAGATCAGGTTATGAAACTCTGGGGAGTATAAATGGTTGAATGAAAAAGTATACTTTCATAAAAATCTTGGCACATTCTTTAAAACATTACTTGATGAATGCAGTCTTACTTATTTTTGGTAGTAGGTATCATCAAGTTTACCATGCATGCATCTTATAGCTAGCATTTTTACTCAACACTGTCAGAATTAATCTTATGATTTATTTTGAGTCAAATCTCTGTTCTGATATCATGTTGCATTTCTTAGAGGTTATGCATCAAGAAAATGCCTCTAGCCTATTTTTAAATTTATAAACTGATACCTGAGGTCAGAGGCATCGTGCTTAGTCTGAATGCATATTGATTACAGGTCCAAAGCTCCTCTGAATGCAGGGCTTTGCCTTTATGAGGAGATCTTTTTCTGCTTTTGTTCTTTTTGGTAAAACATCTAGTCAGATCTGGTGGTGCAGCGGCTAGCATTGTCACCTCACAGCAAGAGGTTCTCCTGTTTGATTCTAGGCTGGAGCGCCTTCTGTGTGGAGTCTGCATGTTCTCCCCATGGTTGAGTGACATCTAAAGACATGCAGGTAGGCATGTGCATGAATGAGTGTGCCTTCTTTGAAGGTTGGGTGTCAGGCTGGCAACTCAACACTGTAAAAATCCACTGCCAATCATTAGCAGACCGGAGTTCTACTGTGGTGACTCCTAACCGGGAAAAGCCAAAAGACATTTTATCTAGTGAGATCTGTGTGCATCTTGTGATCTAAATTATATTGGTTGATTATGACACTTGGCAAGGTAGAAGGGAGGTGGATGTACTTATTTTCCATTATTTCTTACCAGTTTAGCTTAGAATTCCTGTTACTGTGTAGATTCTCAGGAATATTTTGTATGGAAAAGCAATGAATTTAACTGAGGCTGCAGTTTTTAGTTATTCCTTGGGGGCAGGGGCAGTTGGTACCAAATTATCATAAACAGAGTTGAGAAGTGGAGGAACTGAGGAGCAGCAAAATGTTCTTCATTAGGCAAAAAGCTGTTATGCTTCTACATAATAACTCTTTCCACTTTACACCTGTCAGAAACTGACAATTATTTAAGCAGCAATGATCTCAACTATATGTGGTGCGTATGTGCAGTGGATATAAAACATGTACACACCCCTATTAAAATGCCAGGTTTTTGTTATATAAAAAATGAGGCCACAATAAATCATTTCCAAACTTTTCCCACTTTTAATGTGACCTATAACCTGTATAATTCAATTGAAAAACAAGCAAATCTGTTAGGGGGAAAAAATATAAAAAATAAAAAACGTACAATACACTGGTTGCATAAGTGTGCACACCCTTAAACTAATACTTTGTTGAAGCACCTTTTGATTTAATTACACCATTCAGTCTTCTTGGGTACACACCTGCCATCAATTAAAGAGATTCTGATTAACCTCAAATAAAGGTCAGCTGTCCTAGTAGGATTTTCCTGACATTTACTCAGTTGCCTGCTACAGCAAAAGCCAAGATTCACAGAGAGCTGTTTCAATAAATTCATACTGTTTTTATATCCAAGGAGTGTCTTTGATGTATACAACGCTGCTAGATTGAAGGTGGATTGTGCCGTGCGGTGGTTCTCTGCATTAGATGTAATTATAGGGTTGCCACCTTTCCAAATGCCCAAAGTGGGACATTTGTGCTACAAACATCAGATTTTGCAGGGCAAAACATACCCACGGCCAGTACAAAGGAGAGAACTTCAGTTTTTTGCCTGAATAAAAGTTTATTCTTGTAGCATTTTAGTTCCTTATTATGTTTCTTATAACATTTAGGTGTTTCAGATACAGAATAACTGTTTTATGCAACTATTACATAAAATATAGAAAATAATTTTGTCCTAAAATCTCAGGACATTTGCCATTTTTTCACATTTTTTGCAGGACACAACTGCCCAAAGAGGGACTGTCCCTCGCAAAGTGGGACAGGTGGTAATCCTATGTAATTACGCGATACATGAAACAGTAAGCTGTCCATGCAAGAGCAGAGTTATGTGCAGAAATGTACCCGGATGTTATGCGACTAACATTTTGCACGTTGCTAAACAGAGCAATGACAGCTGCAAATACAGTATGAATACAGTCGAAGAAGCATGCCAATGTCCAAGTCCAAGGCCAGTGGTGGCTTTGTCCATTGGATATCAATGAACCAGTAGTTGTCCCCCCCCCCGATCGCTGGTGTGGAAGCGTAGCGCAATGCCACGAGAACGCGCTGCGCTTCAAAACAAGACATATGGATAATATACATACAAAATGTAGGTTTAGTTAGATGTTAGTACGCCATGCAGATGAATGGCAAGCTGGAGACAACATGGCTACTGCGTACTGGTACTTATGTGTGGAAGCGCTCTGTCAGAGATGTAACGAAGCATTTGTAGGCAATGTGAAGCAAGTGAGGCTGAGGATAGTGAATCACAACATGTCATGCCATATGAGCCAAGCCTCTACAGTGTAGTGTAGGTTAAGGGGACTACTAGAGTAGAAGATAGGTGACAACATGAGTGTGTATGTACAAAACACTGTAACCTCACCAGAGCAGTGTCACATGTGTGCTGTCAGTACTCAGTGGAAGAGACGTATCATGAACTATCCTAGGGAACGTCACGAGACTGATGGCATACGCCATGGATACCACCGATGTGACCTGCAAACCTGCCCACAGTGTGTCTGCGCCCGTGCGCGCCAGTAAGCCCGAGTAAGCATGTGTGCGCACGTGTTAGCCTGTGTGTGCGTGTGGAAGAACGAGTAAGCTAGTGTACGAATAGTGAAGCCAGTGTAATATCGTGTATGCGTTTGTAAGCATGTATACATGTGTACTACACACATCACACACATACTGCACACACAGACACACATGCTGCCAAAACTATACACATCAGTGAAATGGCACATGGATGGAGACTACATCATCAGGAGTAACAGTGCTGTAAACTATGCTACAGTGATGGTCATAGCTGTAATGCATCATGCCTGCTGAAGTACACCTGGAAGTAACACACTGTGTGTTAACAGCATGTTAACATCAATACAGTAGAATAAAGCCACCATGTGCAGCAGCACCAGGTTAGTCAGATCCTGCATCAATGTTACACATCACAGGTGGTGGCACAGGTGACATCATATGCACAGGGTGTGGTGTTAACATGTCCAGAGCTGCCATAGAGCCATCCAATATACACGTAGGTGTGTGTGTGTGAGGAACAATGGTTATTGCATGGCCCAATGGTGGTGCAATGGGTGTGTGTATGTGATAGCCGTAGCTGTTTGTGGTAAGTGTGTGTGTCTGCATATACACAGGTACAGCATGTGTCAGCCATATACAGGAGGTTGTGGGACAGTCACAGACCGTACCTGCCAGGCTGTAGAGATCCCCATTACTGGCCATGGACACCCCTCCATGCATCCAACATAACTCAGTCCTGCACCTGTCAATGTCTACACATACAGTCCTGGGATCTGTACCACAACCTGTGGATAAACGTGCGTCTGTAATGTTAACCTGAGGTGCATAGAATTGACAGTTACTACAGATGGATATGAGCCATACTCACACTCCAATATAATAACCACTGCTGACTGTTGCCGAGATCTGCATACGACCAGTCAAAGGTGCTGCACTAACATTGTTTCCAATGCCCGTGTAATACCCAGCAACACAATAACCAGTCACTACACATGTATAACCCACGATCACTACAGCACACAGTATGTGCACTATCACAGAGCCATAGCAGATGTACATACATCCAAGGTGCTCACGTACAGACAATGCAGCAGAGTCAAGAGTGATAATCCCAACATACATATCTATATACAATATACATTATATATATATATATATATATATATATATATATATATATATATATTCACATATAGCTATATACAGATATATATATATATATATATATATATATATATATATATATATGTAGATAGATACACACACACACACACACACACACACACACACACACACACACACACACACACACGTGGTAGGGTTGGGAGCAGAACATAAACGTAAGCACTGTACCACACGTCAGCATCATCAATTACAAAACACGCTACCATGATCAGTGGATCACATGATCCACACAGGCACATGTCTAGCCTCCAGACAGCAGCATCAAAGGCAAAGACGCCACACGGATGTTATGGAGAGGGAATACTATAAAAACAATATACTGTTGTCATGCAGCTGGAAACACACACACACACACACACACACACACACACACACACACACACACACACACATACACACACACACAGTTGGCAGGGCTGGGAGTCGAACATACACCTAACTACCCTAACACACTACAGCATGACGCATTTACAGAACGCGCTACTGAGATTACTGAACACAGCACTCCCAGAGGCATACTTCTAGGTGGGTGATATCATCCGCAAAGGCAAAGACGCCGATAGGGAATGTATGTGGTGTGAGGCATCTAAAAGCATTACTGTGTCCCCAGGCAGCTGGAAACACACACACACACACACACACACACACACACACACACACACACACACACACACACACACACACACACACACTTGACATGGCTTGGAGTCGAACATACACCTAACTACCTTATCACACTACAGCATTACGCATTTACAGAACACGCTTCCGACATTACTAAGCACAGCAGTCCCAGAGGCAGACATCTAGGTGCGTGTCATCATCCGCAAAGGCAAAGACGTCGGTAGGAAACTGCTGTGGTGTGCGGCGTCTAAAAGCAAGACTGCGTCCTCAGGCGGATGGGAGCATGCACGCAAGCACACACACGCACGCAAACACACACACACACACACACACACACACACACACACACACACACACACACACTTGGCAGGGCTGGGAGTCGAACATACACCTAACTACCCTAACACACTACAGCATGATGCATTTACAGAACGTGCTACCAAGATTACTAAGGACAGCAGTCCCAGAGGCAGACATCTAGGTGCGTGTCATCATCCGCAAAGGCAAAGACATCGGTAGCAAACTGCTGTTGTGTGCGGCATCTAAAAGCAAGACTGCGTCCCCAGGCGGACCGGAGCATGCACTCAAACACACACACACACACATACACACACACACTTGGCAGGGCTGTGAGTCGAACATACACCTAACTACCCTAACACACTACAGCATGATGCATTTACAGAACGCGCTACTGACATTACTAAGCACAGCAGTCCCAGAGGCAGACATCTAGGTGTGTGTCATCATCCACAAAGGCAAAGACGTCGGTAGCAAACTGCTGTGGTGTGCGGTGTCTAAAAGCAAGACTGCGTCCCCAGGCAGACGGGAGCATGCGCGCAAACACACACACACACACACACACACACACACACACACACACACACACACACACTTGGCAGGGCTGGGAGTCGAACATACACCTAACTACCCTAACACACTACAGCATGATGCATTTACAGAACGCGCTACCGAGATTACTAAGCACAGCAGTCCCAGAGGCAGACATCTAGGTGCATGTCATCATCCGCAAAGGCAAAGATGTCAGTAGCAAACTGCTGTGGTGTGCGGTGTCTAAAAGCAAGACTACGTCCCCAGGCAGATGGGAGCATGCACGCAAACACACACACACACACACACACACACACACACACACACACACACACACACACACACACACACACTTGGCAGGGCTGGGAGTTGAACATACACCTAACTACCCTAACACACTACAGTATGATGCATTTACAGAATGCGCTACTGAGATTACTGAACACAGCACTCCCAGAGGCATACTTCTAGGTGGGTGACATCATCCGCAAATGCAAAGATGCCGATAGGGAATGTATGTGGTGTGAGGCATCTAAAAGCATTACTGTGTCCCCAGGCAGCTGGAAACACATGCACACACACACACACACACACACACACACACACACACACACACACACACACACACACACACACACACACACACACACACACACACACACACACACACACACACACACACTTGACAGGGCTGGGAGTCGAACATACACCTAACTACCTTATCACACTACAGCATTACACATTTACAGAACGCGCTACCGAGATTACTGAGCACAGCACTCCCAGAGGCATACTTCTAGGTGGGTGACATCATCCGCAAAGGCGAGGACGTCGATAGGGAATGTATAGAGATTGAGCAGTTTGAAAGCATATTACTGTCCCAAGGTAGATGAAGACAAACACACGGCAGTGGTGTGATCGGGGCAACCAAATATCTATGGAGCACTACAACAACACTACATAGATACGGGATGCGCCACAGACAGTACACCCTTCAAGACAGCAACCAGTGTGTTCAATGTAGGCATCCATTGTGACATTGAATATGGACATCTGTTGCCTGGATGACCACCATCGCTATACAGGATGTCAGTGGCCATGCCCACATGCTGAGTATCACACGTCTGTTTGGAATGTACTGTGTGTCCATCTATGCAATGGCGTACTGGGCATGCTCACACACTTAGTGATTGCAAAGGGCCATCTTGCATGCACACAGATTCTAAACACGGAAGGGCGTAGTTTGGAATGTACTGTGTATCCATGTACACAATGGCATACTGGGCATGCTCACACACTTAGCAGTTGCAAAGGGCCATCTTGCATGCACACAGATTCTAAACATGGAAGGGCGCAGTTTGGAATGTACTGTGTGCCCATCTACACAACGGTGTACTGGGCATGCTCATACACTTAGCAGTTGCAAAGGGCCGTCTTGCATGCACACAGATTCTAAACATGGAAGGGTGCAGTTTGGAATGTACTGTGTGTCCATCTACACAACGGCGTACTGGGCATGCTCACACACTTAGCAGTTGCAAAGGGCTGTCTTGCATGCACATGGATTCTAAACACGGAAGGGCACAGTATGGTATTACTGTCCCCACGTACATGAAGGCCACTCACATGTATTGACCAGTGCACACTCAGGAGCTATCACAGATGTCTCAGGTGCATATCCCAGAGGCACACACCACAATCTACAATGTAGTCCTCCGACATCACCATGTCATTGGACCAGCAATACACAGCCATACATTAACACAACACCGTGTGACTCATGACCAGTGGACTGTACATAGGTCTACAGCAACTGTGCAGACTACACATGTACCGACAGGGTTCCATCATGTGTTATGCATTGCAATGATACCACTGTACATAACCAGGTCAGCTCTACACATACCAGGGGCCCTGGGTCTTACACAGCTGTGACAGATGACTGACGCTGTACACCAATGAACACACATGTTTGGCTATGTCATACATGTAACTGCAGTGGATATGTGCATGGACCACACACACAACACATATGTACATAGCATAGCTTTTGCTGTCCTCTGTGCAGACAAGTGGCTACAGCAATCATACGCACGCAAATGGAAGGTGTGTCCATGGCTGTTGAATGTTAACAGTACATGAGGCAGCAATGTTGACCGAGGACCCATTCCCTCTGTACTAGTTACCCATGACACCCATCATATCATACAACAGTCCATGTGTTATGTATGTCAACACACATGTCCACCAATTGCAATGCATACAAACATGGCTACATGACAGGCATGTAGGACCAACACACATGTACAATCTGTAGTGTGCATGCAGCTACCATGCATATGAAGTAGCTGATGTAAGTAACTAATCTGTGCCTAACTACAACATGCAGTTGCAATGCAGCCCCATCATTGACACCTGTATATGGTGACATACTGACAGTACGGTAGGATGTACAGCAGGTATGGATGGATGTGTGTACATAAAGTGGTGATCCACCTGTGTAGATGGATGTTTGCCGGGGACGGCTCACAGGTGTGTCACATGCCATCCTACCATTACATGTGCAAACAGTATGCTATGTTACCGTTACTTGATGGTGGAGACATAAAACCTACACAGAGGTCAGGTGTTACCGACAGTACGTCACTTGACACCTGTAACACTTACATCCTCCCGTGTGCATATAGCAGCACAATTGCCGAAGGTAGCGTTGGTACACATAATGCAGCCAATAGTGCTGCATGTCTGTCAGACGTATCATCATATAGCAGGTGTATCATTCACAGTATTGCCATGTGTGTTTGCTTGTGTGACCATATATGCCACATATGGTGGGGAATACATCCCAATTGTTACACACCCCTGTACACTGTTGTAGAGATCTGTACATACTGCAGTGTGGAAAGCATGACGTAGGCAGGTGTGGTGTGTGTATCACACATATCAGCTATCCATATGTGTATGACATTTGTGGTCTCCACAGTGTGTGTGTGTGTATGTAGGTATGTATGGCTGTCTGGTGCATGGAGTGAGGGTGTATGCTACCATACAGAACACACAGGATCCCTAACCCCTCATGGTGATGCAGTCCACTACCCTGTTGATGTCATCGGTCTCAGCCTCACTGGCTACCTGTACATGTTCTTTCTCTGTGTCACGTTGTGTGTGTTCACAGTACTGTGATGGTGATGACCACATAGGCAAGGGTCCTCACCTCAACACTATGGGGTGTGCGTTATAGTGTTGTTGACCCCGTGAGTGTGAGCATGTTCCTGTAATGTGACAGGGTATTACTGCTACACAGTGAGGCCTCATGCTATCAAGTGGCCTCTAACATTATCATTGGCCAGACCGCTGTGTACAACCCCTGCACCATGTCAACATACCTGTGATGTGACCTGGTATGGATGTCACGTCTCTAGCCACTGTAGCCTATTAAATTGCCCACATGCTTCTGGATCAGTATATGTGTGGCCATATGTGTTATGTTAGACTTTCCAACAGTCAGGCTGAGGCTATGTATAGCATGCTGATATTGCCATATGTGCCTGTGAGTACTCCACAGTTACACATGGGAGACTGCAAACAGTGCTACCTGTAGGCACATGCAAGTAGACCATAAGGAGAGAACCAGGGCATCATTACCAACATGCTGTTACTGTTGTTACCGAGTCACATACTGTGAACATATAACAATGCATGCTAAACCTGTACTACATGGTATGTCTGGTGCATGTCAACAGTACACAACTAATGTAATATACACATCTCTCACTATTCACACACAACTAATGTAATATACACGTCTCTCACTATTCTTACACAACTAATGTAATATACACTTCTCACTATTCTGTACTCCCTGTGCATCAGACCATTTGAGCATGTCCCTGCACCAATGGTGTGGATGACAGGGATGCGGCACAGGCTTCATCATATGCACAGGGTGATAATGTTTGCCAGGGGCATAGGCTGCACCAATGGATGACATCTTGTGTGTGGGTAAGGGCCAGTGATATGATTGGACATGTCTGTTCAGTATGCATGTGGGTGTTGTGGTGCCCTACAGATGCCTTTGCTGTGTGCATGTATGTGTGCACACAGTTCTGCCTTTTGTGAGGCCTACACTGAGTATTATTGACAGCTCCAGATTGTACAGACCAGGTTGTACAGCTCACTGTGTCTGGCCACGGCCACATGACCTGTGCCTGCCAGGGGTTGCACGTGCACTACCAGGCGGCGGTACAGCTTGGCTACTGTCCGACGACACATGTCCACTGGAACCGTGTCCCCACTGGGAACGTCCATGGCCATGTCCACGTGGCCTGCTGTGTCCTGGTGTGGACAGCGCTGCACCAGCTACACTGCTACTGCTACCAGCACTATGGGAGCGGGCATGTGAGGTGGCACGCTAACGTTGACCTGCACTAGGTGGTGTAGCTGGCCTACTTCCACGTGGCCTATGCCTCACTACTACCAGATGTTCCAGCACAGACAGCTCACGCTAGCGGATTGCCATGCCACGGTCAAGGATTCTGACCATGTCACCCAATCGCCTGTCCAAAACATCAGCAATCTGCTGTTGAGCATTTGCCAATGCCCAGATGTTGTCATTTAGGGTACGGATAGCAGCCCTCTGCAGCCTCTGCCCTTCTCTGTTCTGCCATTCAGCACGTGCTTGTGCCGCCATTACAGTCTGGAACATGCGTCTGGTGATATCAGCTGCTGCGCTCTGTCCTGCAGGTGCATGTCTGCCAGAGGTCCTCCTACGAGCAGCACCGGCCACATGCCTGTGTGGCACATCTGCAGTCATTACACTGACACCATAGTATGTAGACACACCTTCTGTAGCCACCACACGTTCCTGTTAAACGCTAACAGACGCTGACTGTCCTTCCTCTATGGCCACTGGTGATGCGGTATGTGTTGGCAGCAGAACTGTGTGCGGGGATGAGGGGGACATAGCTGGGATGGCAACCATTGGCAGAGATTCAGCACCTGACAACCCTGCCCGTACCTCATGCATATGTTCATCACTGCTAGTATCTGTGGGGACACTAACATCAGATGGACCGCAGGAGGGTAACGCACCTACATCACCTGTGAATGCGAAGAAAGACTCTAAATTACAATAGACACACACACAGACACACAGACACACACACACAGACACACACACACACACACACACACACACACACACACACACACACACACACAGACACACACACAGACACACCATGCATGTGATTTGACAGATGGCATGCAACATGCCTGTGATACAGCAGAGGGCATGCAGCTCAGACATTAATAGTGTTAGTAAGCATACCTCCCTGGGGTGCACACTACAGCAAGCAGGTGTCATATCAGTAGCCATGCAGTTCACACAATCATGGTAGTATGCATGCATCCCCGTGATACACCATGTAGACCAGAAGAGGATAACAGTACGCATGGCTGATGTGACCTTGACATGTAATCTGCTGACGTGTGCATTAATATGCATACATGTCTGACACAATGGTGTCCTGACACATGTACAGCATCATAATGGGCATCACATTGCAGTGTTGTCTGTATGCCCTACAGATAGAATGCATGTTTAGCAAATGTGCATGAGCATGGAAGGGTAGTGTGAGCCGTCTACATTGCTATACAGTGTGAAGTACAGACACTGTGCCATTGCATGGCATCATGAGGCATCTATATTGCTGTACAATGCATAATATGTACACATTGCATAGCCATAACTGCATGCATACCCATGACATAACTGTGGATTGTGACCCACGATGCTGAGGTGTATACACACCAAACCATGCTGTGTCAAGTGACAGGTCACTGGAGGACCTACAGATGACACCCCTGCACAACAACTACAGGATCTTAGCTGCCTGGCAACCATGTCCACACATAGCGGACATGTCAATTCACCATTTCCCACATGACATTGATGTACCACACACACGAGGTGCACAGCTAATGGTGATGTCCTACAGCAGCAAGGGAAATGTATAGTATCTGTGGCCTGATGTGGTGTCAATGTCTGTGGAAGCTGTACAGGTGACTACTGTCATGCTATGACACAGTCATGATGTTCAACAGATCTTATATGGTAGACTTCAGTGACACCTCCACTAGCTGTGCACAGGCTTTTAGGATGTCCAGTGTACCACATCAACTGTATAATCAGTCAACTAAGGCTATAATTGGACCATGTGTGGACAATGTGCAACAGGGTGTATACACATCACATCTACTGTGTGGCTATGTGTCTCTGGCCATCCCCCATGGCCATTTGTGCACATGTGTTGACCAAATGTGTGTGATGGCCATCTATCTCACATGTCTGGGTTGTCCCATATGACATACACCCATAGATGTCAGATATGTCACCATCCACAGGGCTATGCAGACAACGGGTTGTATGTTTGGTATGTGGGGTATGGGTCATGGGATAGTGTGACAATATTGCAGCCAGAACACTACATGTCTGGGACATGTCAGATGGCACATCACAATGTGTGCATCTAATGCAGGGGCATATAACACAATGGTGACACCTGTGAGCTGCCCATATCACAGCTCACTGTGTGGTACTGTTTGCGTACCACACATGTTGTTCCAATAGATACTACATATGCCTCCATTGTAGAACACCTCCACCATTGTATGCACAGCTGACCACACATGTAGCAATGACAACTACTGTGGTTTTAAGTCGGTGTATCATTTCATTTTTATATATTGCACATGGGTGGCCTGTGTGAATGATGGATGATGCGACCTGTATATCGTGACTGGAATGAACATCAAGTGTGCAACTGTTAACTGGCCACATGGCAAATAGATCTATGCTTTAACATGCCTGATACTGATGACAGTCTCACCTGCAACGGACTCATGTCTGTGCGGCACGCCAGAGGTACCTGTATAGGGGTGACACAGCAGTATGGACATTATCCATGACTGTATGACAGCCACAGGGTGAACTGTGCATGTTAACACATTCACCTGTATAATAGCATATAATACTGTAGTATGCAGCATGTGTGTCCACATACCTTGCATATGTTGCTACTTTACACAATGTACAGCGACACATGCAACTAAATGGGATATAATAGCCATATGTGCAGTACTGACTTACCAGGCAACTCCAGGCTCATTGGTTGGGAGACACCCACCTTCACAATGGCAGCTAGTGTGTGTGGATGCTGTTCTGAGGGTGTCCACAGACTGGCCAGTAGCTCCTCGGTGTGTGTGAGTGGGGGCTGGGTTGGTGGCCCACCACCTGTTCCACCTTGTTCCCTGGCGATTGCAGTGGCACGCTGTTTTGCATGTCGTATCAAGTCCATGCAGTGTCTGCGCACCTGCTGGTAGGTGCGGTTATGGCCACCCACATCGTTCACCCTCCTGCATAGATCCTGCCACAGGTCATCCCGCTGCTGGGCATGCTGTGGCACATGGCTGAACAACACCTCGTAGTTCTCATGGAGGTACGGGATGAGGACATCATCCTCCTGGCGGCTGTACGTTGGAAGGCGTGTATGAGGCATTATCAGTAAGACATAATGTTGGTGACAGGTCACAGTTTCAGAGATGTACAGAGATACTGCTGCACATACATTTCTATGACATCTAGTACATTTGCACAGTAATCTTTGCAAATCATCATGACACTGACATGACTGACATGTTTGTGTCACACACATGTAACACCTGTTATGCATTGGATATCATCACCATATATGTGTGTCACCTCATTACAGTGTTCATACTCCATGTGAATGCTGTCTTGATGTGGGCATGTCTATTTGCCTGCACTGGTGTTCTTACCTATCTGCACATGCCTGGATGTGTCCACGGTAATGCTGTTGACCTGTGTATATGTCACATATCAACACAGACACAGCCTTAATGGACTTGAGCAGTGACAATGCACACATACGCATGGACACCTGTACATGCATCTGTTTTTCCATATACATCTACACAGCACTGTACAGCTGTTCAACATCCTGCCACGGATCGCCTGTGTTGCACATGTGATAGACATGGGACAATGGCTAGTCGGACGTCATTCGCAGGGATGGTTACCAACCATAGCATGTATGGGCAAGGTTTCCTAACTGTAACAGGCAGCCAGTATGCCACTGCAAGGTGCATCAGTTCCACATTACTGATCCGGACAGTTGATACTACATCTACCATGCAGCCATCACACCATGTATGACTGGGATGACATGTGCAGCTTTGATGGACAAGGTTGCATGGTTTGGCGGGAGTATGTCACATGTATGGCACAGGGATCTGTCCAGCATGTGGCGATCCTAGTATTAGGATGGTGGCTGTCCATGACATATGTCTTACAGATCAGGATATGGACATGTAGCATGTCCATCATCATGGTGTAGCAAATGTCTTTATGCAAGGTAGACAACATGCTGCATAGTGGAGTTGAGGATTGTGAAGGCTGGTATCGCCCATCCACGCATGGCCATTATCCCTTAAAGGTGATATGTGATCCAATATTGGTCACCCCAGTGCTGTATATGCCTGTACAATGATCTCCCTGCTCATGGATGGCACCCTGTCATGACATGGGTACCTTGTATGACTACCCAAGGGGCCTGGAGATGTCACCAAGGCAGGGAGGTGTACTGCACAGCACCATCCCTTACACAGTGTCCATAATGTTGACCACAGCCTAGGTGGTAGTTAATGGGTACAGGGATGTTCACCTAGCAGTGACAATGCTGATATCATCTATCAGAATGTGCACATATGTCACACACCCCACCCACACAGCCCATTCTGTATGTTGTTCACAACACTGACACAGCTATTCCTCATAGGTCATGGCCATTCACATCCTTACATACACAGATGCCTAACATTTGTCTGTGTGATATGGGCTACAATGAGGGTGGAGTACAACACATTAACCCTGTTCTACTGTAGCTGGCACTGGAGTGATATGCACATGTCACTCTGGCACCTTTTGTAGTTGAGAGTCTGTCAACAGGCCACTGGTAGAACACTCCTGTGACATACAAAGGTATTTGTAATCAAACATCCGTACTGTCTTGTACATCTGTACTGCTAACATCTACAGTGATAATGGTTCATGGACATGCACACCATACTCAGCAGGGTTATAGTGCGGTGCCACCCATTATGACTGTCGTCACCACTTGTGGGTTGATATTATCCAACACCCTATCTGTATTGTATGGTCATGATAGGCACTTGTTCAGAACTTGTGAGCATGTCATGAGCTACTGATTAATATAGCACCCATTCCATACCATTTCCTACAGGTACACTGGCTGTCCTAAAATTTCCAGCTTGCTTATGGTACAACAGCTGCTGTACACACATAACGCACATATCCTGTGAGACATGGTTGTATATACAGGCATGTCCAACTGCCACAAACTAGTGCTATTGCCTGTCTATATGATGGATATGTCGTACATGTGGCAATAGAGCAATTGTCTCATGTACACATTCAATGCTCACCTCCCAACATACGACACTACAGCCTGTGGGGGATGCACTTATGCAGCCCTGCTGGGGGTAATGCTGTCACCAACCCTGACTGCACCTGACAGTCATGTGGGGATGTGTAACATTCGCAACGCACCCCACTCATCACATAGTCTCACATGATCTCCACCACAGGCCACACATACGAGGACAACTTGTGCAGTACCTCTCCATACTCTGTGTAGGCACCAGAGGCAGCCCCCATCACGGAACACAACATCACCAATATATAGCCCACAGACTCATGTGTGCCCATCACATATAGCCAATAGGGTGTTATAACATACACAACACACCAGTCATAGGTGACTCTGTAGGCGGTCACACTGCAGTTCCACACAGCAGGCTACACAAGGCGGTAGTCGCTTACATCTTGCTGTCGGGTAACTGGTTCTGCAACATAACCTGTGCACCCATGCCACACCTCACCAGGTACGATGTGACTGTCATTCTCCATGTTAGTGTGACTGCCCTGAGATGCCACTTCACAGACTATGTGTGCAGGGACATGCAATAGCTCACCAGTCTTGTAGCCCTGAAGGTGTGAGCCTAGCCCTGGGGAGCATTATGCATTCATCCGGACCCGATACCACTGTACAATAACTGACTGTGTCACTTCAACAGTTGCCTATGCTTCTGCTGTCATTCCACAGGCATCTGGTATCTATCCGCTCTGACTGACCTGGTCAAACACAATGCTTTGGCACAGATGACCTGCACCTGTCAGCCCTGGGAGTACAGATCACATGTAAGGCTGTTGCTGCTTCTATACTGCCTGTCTTGCACAGTTTCCAATAACAGTCACTGGCAGAACGGGAACTGGCAAGCAAGACATGGGGTCATGTGACACAATGCTTGCATCTTCCTCTGTGATGCATGCAGGCAAGGCACACCTTATAATGCACCACTCCAATATCTCTGCAGTGACTGGGACCTGCCTCTAGGCTCTGCAGAGCACACCTGCAATGACAGGTTATAGACAGACCATACCTTTCAGGCACATACCTGGACCGGCACACCCACAGCTGAGGTGTTCCCATATCCCACTATGTTGTACACACATCCTGGCTAGTTACTTAGCACAATGCATCAGAGGTGCTCCACGTGCAACTAACTGTGTCCGGAACCACTATACACATTGTAACAAGCTACAGATTCAACAACATACCCCACAGTTACCAGACCTCATTTGTTGGTGTACTGGACAGTAGGGCTCAGACAGCTACTACTGATGTGTGACTGACACTACCCCACACTTAACTGGGATAGCCACTCATGTACCGACACATCCATGAGTCATAACCTCCACTCGGCTGGATCAACCCATACACACCACCTCCAAGACCAACATTATCCTTGACATGAACACTACCAACATGTGACTGGTGTTCCACACCTGGGGTTATCCCCTCATTGGTGGATTCCGAACATATGCTAATCAGCCTTGTTAGCCACATCCCGGCACCACACCCTTCACGGCATACACAGTACATGAGTACTACAACACCTACTACAGACGTCTTATGACAACGGTTGTTAACGTCATGACACCCGTGCAGATGGACAATGCACATACAAATTCTGAAACATACCCCAGTGCACTTCATTAGCATGTACATGACTGCATGGATCATGCTATTCCACACAGAGCCATGATGGTACACACCAGATAACAGATGCCACTCTGGTGGTCAAGTTCCATGGACATAATGTACAACAACAGGTGGAGGCTGTTGCACAGTGGTGTACAATCCCATGGGTGGGGTAGCTCACTGGTCAGCCTCGGTAGGGCCATGGGATTCCTCATCACATACTCCAAGACTAGCTACGTAAACATTACAGTGACACATTCCGGGGTGTACCACAAGGCATTATGGTGGTATGTCAGTAGTCGATGGCAACACCCACATCTGCTCTCACATACAACAGTCACTCAGGAACATTACAGACCCAGGTGATTTTGGTAACATGCTGGCGGATGGATTCAATGCTAACATTACACCCTCTCACTCACTACAGGGCCACAATCCATGCAGGAACATTGCGGTGTCCCTGCGGTTACACCTACACAGTACTAACCTGCACTCTATATGTCCTGGGACACTGGCCCCAAGTCACCTTCCAAAGTCCCAGGCTATGATGTCCACAAACTCTGAACGATATGTCACCCCACTAGGCCACCATATTCAGTAATAGCCTTGTATCAGACATTGTGGCCCCTGAATGGCACACAGCAACATTTATCACACTCCACACGGGTGGCACCACAATGCACGAGTGGGACTATAGTCCTACACACCTGACTGGACTGTTCTGCACGGCTATGGGGCACATCATCAAGGACGTCATTCACAGAGACATTGTTGGGCTCCGGTCCTTTGATGCCATCCAGGTTGGACTTGTTAGGGCCAGAGCATGGCCCCTACACCTGGTGGACTCCTTTCATACAGTTACCAGGGTAGTTGATGATGGTACGGGAGTCCACACATCCTACATTGTCGTCTCATTGCCTTTCAGCACCATTCTCCATTCTGGTATTGACAACATACACATCCACCTGCACATCATACCCTATGTCTCAGGATGTTATGCAACGTGGCTCGTGGACAGGACACACACAATGAGGGTAGCATACCATAGTACCTACTGCATTTCAGTTACATTTGGCATACCACAGTCCTCAGTCATTGGGCCCCTCATGTTCAGTATATGCTTCCCTGAGGTACAGGCTAGCACAGAGAGACTTTCCCTGCCTAGCTTTACAAACCTCTGCATACAAAGCACCATGATTGATCTACCAGCTGATACTGACTCCATCCATACGGGTGTCACTGTGACAGATACCTGATATGAATATCATGGCCTCAAGCTGAATGACACAAGGTGCATAAACATCACCTTTGCATTACACCATTCACCCACTGACTATCACATAGGTGGTAGTCCCCTACATATATGTCACATTATACATGTTTGTAGTACTCCTGTGGTTACCGTATTGCCACTGTGGCGTGGATATCCTTCTACATGGCTACACTTATCTGTACTGGGTATGTAGCTGGTACATAGGCACCCATTGTACCTCTGAACTCAAGACTTCTACACACATTCAAGGGTACACCACCCCATTTAGAGTGTACCTTACACAACAGCTACAGCTTTATATTCCACACCATTAACACGCCATGACATTTATTGAGCTCCGACAGTTAAAGTATGCAGCTGAACTATGGACACCATGTCTGTACACATTTGCATACTACATACTCAGGGGTGACCTCTGCTGAACAGACAGGGCCCATGTCCACAACAATATTAATGGATATACTCCACATATGTGACATAAGCAAAAGCCACTGTGACAACATGCTCATGGATATGTGCACACACACACAACTAGTGGGATGTGCTTGAGGGTTACATTCCCAAACTGGACACTCACCATGCTTTGAAACATGAGTCCTATGTATATCACACAGGGACACTCAGTAGCACTGTTCATGTGATACCTCCCTTGGTGGTTGGGAGACACATGTACGCCAGGGATCACTGCAGTGGCTGTACTGTGCAGAGGTGCAGGTAACACATGGTTCTGCTGTTCACAGGACACTATCCTAGAGAGGTGCCACTGGTGTGAACACTGTAGTTGTGCTTACACATAGACTTGCCAGACTGCATAGTACCCCACTATGAACCTGTGAAGCTATTACATGTCCTTTGTGCATGGTTACTTGGTAGCCCTTCTATTTAGATTAGCTATCATGCTATTGCAATGTCCCATGCCTACAAGCCATATGTATCCTGTTATTGTACATGCCAATAGACGATACCTTTGGTATGCATGATATGCCTGTTATGCTGTGTAGAATATCTGACATATCTACCTACAATACTATACATTACACATATTTCACATAGTATCCCATAATGCAAAGCATACTTGCACAGCAGGACCACCTTAGACATGTCATTGTCGTTATATGCCCATACACATGCCTACTGTGACAGTATATCAACATATACTATCCCCTGCTATGGCACGTACTTGTTGGACATACCCTACCACTGACGGCGGGTTGTATGGAATTGTTCTGTTTAAAGCCCTCATGTAGCATCCCTTGTGGTGTCTGTGATGTGTACCTTGTGGCCCACTGCTGGATGCACAGTTTCTACATGCATTAGTATGCTCAGCAAGACATCACTACATAAATACCTTTTCCCACTTTATGCATTGCGGACACTTTTAATTAATGCAAACTAGGCTATACATACAGTAAATAATAAAAAACATGCTATACATAAACTGACATACCGAGTGTTCTACATACCTTGTTATCATTATGGACTTTCATCTCTATCTCTCTCACACTGCTTAAACAGGTATTTTGTATGAGCATACGGTTTGAAAGTCTGGCAAGTCATCCTTATATACGCCGATACCTGTAACATGTGGTTTCCTCCTGCCAATTGGTGTTCCTGAGTGACTAATTACTTGCATATCAGCTGTGCAGCTACTCCATTCGCCAATTACGCGGCAACAGTGGGGTATAATTGAATTCTCCACTTGGGCATTGCCCATTTGCCCTACCTTCAGGGAGACAGCCTGTATTGTGTTTTGTTATGTGTAATTGCAACTGCTATGCATAGAGACAATTATACTTTGGATTCATGTCCCCCGTGGATTGTGTGTGACAGCTAGAGTATGTGGTTCAACATGTGGGTGTTCCTGTCATCCCAACGTCTGATAATGGACTGTTGCAAACAAAACCTGTAACATTGCCGTTTGTTCCATTATATAACGGCTGCAATTTTGCATGGCGCCTTTAATTGTGTCTCTCACAAGGTATGTTGACGGTTTTGCAGATGTAATTGACTAACTGGATGTTTGTGCTGTTATTACAGTCTGTATTGCTATAGATTCTAGTGTGGGGGATGTCGGTGGGTGTACGTAGCATATACAGGTTTGTGGGGCTTGCATTTCTACATATTCCATATATATGTGTGTGTGGGCTCCATCCCTAATTAAAGAGCTATCAGTTAGTAAACTTATGTTACGGGATTGTACATTGGGCCATTGTTAATTGGTTTCTATATAGTATGCAGGTGAGGTTGATACTTCCATACCTCCGGACTTGCAGCGATATGTAAAGGGATATGTCTAAATGACAGCTATTCCATGTATTTCTGTCCCAGATATTTGCAGTCATTTGCCATGGGTTGCCACCTTTTCATATGGCCATTGTTGGACACTTGCGGGACGCACAGCGGTGTTTACAGGCCAAATCATAGCCACGGTCAGTACACAGGTTAGCACATACTTTTATCCTCAATACATACCTATTGTGGGACTTTGGCTACTTATCATATTGCATGTAACATTTACGTTTCTTACATACAGGCATAACTATTTAATGCAACTATTACATTATATATGGGACATATTAATGTCCTACAATCCCGGTCATTTGTCCTTTGTAATGTTTTATGTCAGGACACACCTGCCCAGGGAGGGGCTGTCCCTCCTAATGTGGGACAGGTGGTAACCGTATGCCTACGGCTAGCTATACCCACACCTACCGTAATGATCTACCTCCGAGTTGGCACTAACAGACACATGATGTGGACAAACACACACACATTACAGTCACACGGAGACACACATGGCACCCTCAACACACACATACACAGACTACGGCACTCACAAACACAGTTGAACACAGTACCTATGTGGACCACAACACCGGCAGCGGTAACTAAATGTCCCTTCATATCATCATACTATTACTCGCGGTTGTACTGTTCCGGTACTGTGTTCTTTCGGTCTTTCAGCCTCGTGGTTACGCATGTCGGTATGTTACACATTCCATAGTTGGTGGTATCCTATTTATTTGTACCTCCAAGGTGTTATGAATGTCATTGACCTATCTATATATATTTGCAGATATCGCTGAATCCGTATATATCAACATATATCACTCTATCGCCCTTTCCATCTGTATTATATATATGTATATATGTGTACATATATATATATATATATATATATATATATATATATATATATATATATATATATATATATATATATATATATATATGTATATATATATATCTGACGGGGAAAGTGACAGGCAAGCTACACCTTTCATTGTGTACTTGTTGGTGTATACTGTTTCCTGGACTCCGCACGTTTGTGTCTGTACCTGTCACATTACACACCTGCCGTAGGTTAGGGTTACCAGCTGTTCCACTCTGTGAGGGACAGTCCCTCTTTGGGTAGTTGTGTCCTGCAAAATATTTGTAAACATGGCAAATGTCCTGAGATTTTAGAACATACTTATTTCCTATAGTTTATGTAATAGTTGCACAAAACAGTTATTCTGTATCTGAACCACCTATATGTTCTAGAAACAGAATAAGTAAGTAAACATTACAAGAATGAGCTTTTATCTAGGCAAAACAGTGAAGTTCTGAATTTCGTACTGGCTGGGTGTATGTGTCGGCCTGCAGACATCTGATGTATGTCCCACATTGGTCATTTGAAGAGGTGGCAACCCTACCACAGGTACATCTTGGCTAGCAATAGTGTTAGGTGATTCAATACATGATTGTGTGTTCTACTCCTGGCAGTGGTTGTTTTACCCTTCAGAGCAGGCGCTATTAGTACAGGGGTGAATAATGCTGGTTTCACCTGTTCTGGACATCATTGACCGTGATCTGCGCGATATTCGGAGAAGCTTATCCCTGTTTCGCGCATATCCATTTAGTCATATTTAAACGTCGCTTACCAGCAGTGGGCAATGCATATTCCCGCTAACGTATGCTACACATATGATCTGATGACCTGCATCCAACATGCATTACTCGTGCCTTCGGGATTACGTTACATCCCTTGCAGGATGTGGGACCGGGAACATGCATGACGGTCACTGCATTTAACACATGGCCATCTGGGATTTGTACACGTGTTATGTCGTTTTGTACGTGGAGTATACTACGGCACATGGGTAACTCAGTTAGTTTACATATTGATGAGTCCTGTTAATGGTATGTCCATGTGATGTTTACTGGATGTGCTCCGGCATTGGGTATGTATATCACAGTGAGCCACACAAGATACTGTGCTACACTTTCAAACGACCGTAGGTGGAGCATGGTGGGGTGAAGGATACCTGTCATGGGTACACCCCATGCCTTGACACAACATCCATGATTATATTATGTGGAGCCCCTCATTAACGCAGCAGGGACACCATTCTGAGTGTGTGCAGAACAGTGCTTACTCACATGTGCTCCCACAATTGCCTCTGCTCCACTAAGCGACAGTTGGTTACTTGATGTTGTGGCGACAGCAGACACTGTTTGCCCCGTTTGGTGTATGGCCTCTGACAATCGACTGTGTACCTACCAATGTACCTGGGAACCTATGCACACAGCACCACCATATGCTGATAGGTGCATGTACTGTTCAGGTGTTGACATTCCGTGTTCCAATAGCTGTTGTGTGTACAATGTTTGAGGGCTGCCTATGTAGGATTCACACAGTGGGCCACCTATACATTACAATTTACAGGTGGTCGTGTTTGTGTGCCATCCATTTTACTGTGTGTGCAGGTGGAGTGGTGGGTCAGTCCATAGGGGCCTACACTGTCAGAGTATGTGCTATACGTTCCCTCTTTGCCAAGGCATGGGCATATTGGGCATGCCTCCGTTCATGGTCTGAATCCCTCTGTGCCTGTGATGGCCTTGGCAACTGCAGTGGGCTATGAGGGCCTTCACCATTTTGTCCCTGCTGCAGCTGTTTCCGCAGGATCATATTATGTAGCATGGCACATACTATGACGATGTGGGCACACGTGCCTGGAGAGTACTGCAAGGCTCCACCAGATGTGTCCAAGCACTGGAACTGTGATTTCAGCATCCCGAACACACGCTCTATGATGATTCTGGTTTGTGCGTGTGCCTCATTATGGTGTTCTTGTATGGGTGTGTGTGCATTTCTGATGGGAGTCATCATCCATGGCTCCAGTGCATAGCCAGCATCCCTCACAAGGTGGCCATGTGGGATGTCCCCCCTGACAAATACCCGATACAGCTGTGAGGCATGCCAGATATGGGAGTCATGGTAGCTTCCAGGGCTGCCAGCACACACATCCATGACAATGCCCAGGGCATTGCACATGACCTGGCAGTTGATGGAGTGAATCCCTTGCGATTTATATAGCGCCTACCATGCTCACCAGGTGGTGACTTGATTTGTATGTGCGTGCAGTCTATTGCACCCAGCACCTCCGGGTAGTGTGCCACATGGTGGAAGTGACGCATATTGCTGGCCAACTCCTCCTGAGTTCGGGGGAAGTATATATGCTCATTGGCATGTGGTAACATGGCATCCAGGAACTGGTGTAGTACCCTGGATGCTGATGCCTGTGAGATCCCCATTATATCTCCAGTTGGCCTTTGAAAGGTACCTGTAGCTAGTATTTGCAAGCTTACACATACCTTCGTGTCCACTGGGATGGGTTCCCCTCTGTTGTTTCTGGTTCTCAAGTGTGGCCTGCACAGCTCCACTATTTGCTGTAAGATGTCCCTGTCCACCCTGTAACGCTCTACTATCTCCAGATCATGTAGCCCCTGGTAGGTTACCCTTGGTCTCAACACTCTTCTCTTCCTCTGGGGCCTGCGGTGGTTGTCGGCATCATCCTCCAAAACACCGTCAGTCTCTAACACATGCTGATGAATCACAGCTATGGCAGCTCCCAACATGTACATTTTAAAAGTTTCCTGTGTGTTTACACCTATGGTGCAGTGTTTGGGAATACACAGGTGTGTGTAGGGTGCTTTCACACTTTATACTATTGTGCTGTGAACACCGATGATGTCATAGGGTGTGTATGTATGAGCGTAGCTACAGGGTATCTTATGTGTTTTACTACCGGAACTACTATCGTGGTGCCTTTGGTGTTGAATTACATATGGCTGCCGTGGATTACCTCTTGACATTCCCTTTACATTTCTGCACGTTCCACCTACCATTTTCTGGCATGCATCCAGCAGCCTGCTTTCATTTGTACTTTCCTAGACCTGGCGTATCTTGCGTAATGTGTGCTATTGCCGGTCTACTGTCGGTTTGCTTTGCTCTGCTATGACAGATCTCCTATTTTTGCAATCCAATGCCTCCCCTCCTTTCTTTGCATTCCAATGCCTCTTCTATCCTGTTTTGCAGGTTTCTGCGAGCAGACTTGTCAGCTGCCGTCGATTGGCCGCTGTGAGTTGATTGGTGTTGATTGCTCATTAGTACTCCAATTACCCTACTTCAGCATTTCCTTCTTTTCTTCCCCTGACCTTCCTGTTTGTGCTATTGTTCACGGCACTTGCATCCACTTACTGGGTTTCAGGCACGTTTTCATCCCCGTACAGATGTGCTTTTTGGCACCATGTGTGCTCTCAGCTAAACAATTCTATACCTTCCTCCCCACCCCTGTCCTGCAGCTTTGCTTAGCAATGGCCAGGCCAGATTTGCATTGCTCCAATGTGCTTACTGCTACGGTGGCACACCCCTCTGCTGATGTCATGTATCTCCTCTGAGCCACTCCTCGGTGTTATAGCGCTGCGCCGTATGGTACAACCTTCATCTGGTGGGACATTTGCGATTCAGTATTATCTGCCTCATTTGCATGGCATTGACTACTAATTCATAGTTACCGCGCCGAACACTGTCGCAGGCCCTTAGCAACCCTTGCACCTTGGTTGTGGTGTTCCATGCCTACCATTGTGTATTATGGTGTAAACCTGATTTGTATTACATTGCGATTTTATGATATTTTTATTTAATTTCTTTATGTTCCAGTTTGTGCACACATGCCCTGCAGTTGTATTGTGCGTTACTGTGGACATGACATTAAATGTTGTTTTTTAGGTGTTGTGCATCTTTTCTTATGCCATTGGCTGTGTATTTCACCATTGGCATATGTTAACTTTGTAATACATGAGTCTGGTCCGCTTCCATAACTCCAATGTTCTGTTTGGGAAAATGTAAACCGTGTTTTTTGGTTTACATTTCCGTGGGCTTACGCTACACCTGCACCACTTCATGAATCACTATCTGCCTTCATTTGCATGGTGCGACACTGCACATGGGGTGATTAGCATACCTATGCTGAGGGCTGCACAGTTGTGGCGTACGCCGGTAGTGCACGTGGTATTGGATCGTACCTGAATCGCTCGACGGCCATATTTGGTGTTATTCCGCCTATGCTACGCCTGCGCCTGGTGCAAGCTTCATGAATCCCGGGGATAATATTTGTAAAGCAAAGTTTGAAGGAATGAATGGTTATATATTTCAATGTATATTCAGGATAAATTCTTACATGTGCATATAGACCATTATTTTATGCAATATGAGTATGTGAATCATAGATTCTAGAATCTATGGTTGAATGCTAAAGGGAATGGTAGAGTTTTACAACAGACAAGCAATAGTTTATTCTGCAAACTTCACATTTTGTCAGGCTTCTTCAAGCAAAAAATAATTAATGTATTCCACTGTAGCATTTGACATATTTTTATTTATTTATTTATTTTAATTACATTTGTTAACTAGGAATGCCACCTGAGAGGTCCCATTCACACTGGAGTCCTCGGGAGACAACTCCAAGTCAGCAAACAACAATAAGAAAACAGTACATTACAGTTAACATTATACAGTTAACACAATTCAATGAATGTACTAGCATAGCCCTAAACATAGTAACATAAGAAATGAAAGTATTCACTTATGTATTCCACAAAGTAAATTTTCTAAAGTAAATAGTGATACAAATTATCAGGAAGTTGAGCAAATTGAAAGGTCTCGTTATATCTTAACTGATTAACGTCTATGTAGACTGGAATGCACACTTCTAGCAGTCCACATAAACAAATGTAAATATTCAGTGAAATGTAAAAGCTACCATTATAGAGTACAATGCCCCTTTTGGTATGTACCTCACAAGACATCTACAACAAGTGGAAAGGCCACAGAAATACCTCACAAAGAGGATTACCAGCCTCAAACAGATGCCCTACGCAGACTGTCTCAAAAATTCCAGCTTTACTCCATCGCATATCGCCTACTCAGAGGCGATCTCTGCCTAACATACAAAGCTATGTCAAACCCAGAGCTGCTGGACATGCTCCACTTAAAGAAATCCCAATCCCTCCGAGCTACACACTCTAAGGACCTAAACCTTGTCATCACAATAAACAGAACATGCCGGAGGGATAGATTCCTGCCCCAGAGACTTCCCATACTCTGGAATAAACTACCTATCTATATCAAACAAAGCTCCTCATTAGCACTCTTCAAGAAAAATCTTGATGAATGGATGGGAAATAGGAAATTCACCCTGGGGATCACCTCTGTGGCTCTGCTTGACAGGGGCACAGGAAAATTATTTTCTTGGGTGGCGAAAGCCAGGGTACCTTTTTGGTTAGGCTTGTTTAGGCCCTAGGACCAATATCCTAGTACCTACCTATGAACCTGTTAAAACTGTACAAATAACAATGTTATCAGTACACCACTGACTAGCCTTAGAGAATTAAACTGGTTAGAACTGCCACGTCACCTCACTCTTTCTCAACTAATTACAACACACAGACTTTTCTATAAACTGTAAAATTGCCCAGCCCTTAACAACTTAATATAACACCTCCCCTTGATCAGAAATTTACAATCTAGATAAAAATCACTAATCACTATAACCAAATCATCTAATACTGCAGGTAACTTTCTGTATTCAAATAGTGGAGCTAAACTATGGAACCAGATCCCACTATCACTGAAATCCATTCAGAATGCAAACTTGTTGAAAACTCAACTAATACTTCACCTACCAGATCAATGGATCTGCTCCTGTACATCTCCAGGATAAATGCTACAGTTATTCTTCACAAAAACCTGATTAGTTCTACTAGCATTCCCTAGCTATATACATTGTTTTCTGACACTACTTACCCACCTAGATACTTCTAATATAAACCTCTTGATAGCTGTATACATAATTGTTGCTGAACTTGCTTATAATAACATTTTCTGTGCTACCTAGTTCTTTCCTTCACTTCCACTTCTTTGAATTTCTAAGCACTAATCACATGACCTATTATCCATTTGACGAAGCCACTAATACACCTCTTCAAAATGCTCAAATGTTCAATATCTACTAATACATAAATATCTTATACTTTAATAGTTGCCTCGACTTTTATATAAGTGCAAACTAATTATCAAATGTATTTGTAATTGTTAATGTATATTAATTAATGTATGTTCATGTATATTACCTAACGTCTGTTTAAAGATGTTTACAATATGTTGGAGCTTTCCTCCGTGAGACTCTGCTGAAAAGGGGGTTTTGACTAAACTCAGTCAGACAAACCCAATAAATAAAGGCCAAATAAAATAAAATAAATATTTCATCTTATTTTTCTCAGACAGATACCCATGTATATAAATACATATAGTCTTTATCATGGCTATGATGAAGAGATAGTTAAGGTTAGTTGCTTTCACATGCAGATTAAACCCCAAACCCCTAGTTCCTAATTATCACTTTTTACAGTTATCATGTGAATTTCTGCCCATTATAGAAATGTGTAACACACACACACACACACACACACACACACACACACACACGCGCGCGCGCGCGCACATGTGCACACTCGCACACACACACGCACACACACACGGGTTATGGCGTGTAGCTCATGAGACATTTCTCTGCGAGCTACATGGCCGAAACCAGAAGGCTGCAGCAGCAATTCATTGTAGAGTGGTACAGCTGAAAACCACAATTGCTGCAGCTGTACACTCTGAAAAGAACAGTAGCACATTGTAGCAATCCCTAAGGACAGCTACCTGGCTGTATCCTAAAGAGACAGCCATGCTAGAAGAGTTAAACATGCCATATTTGCATTCTGTTTCAATTTGAAAATGAATGAATATAGGGAATGTTTAACTCTAGCGATTGTGCTTTTCAGCCATACCACTGTAGGGCTACTGTAGCCTTTTGGTTTTGATGATGTAGTTTGCAGGGAAATGTCTTATGAGCTACACTCTGGACCCCCCCCCCACACACACACACAAACACACACAGGCACACTCTCATTTGCACAGGCACTTATGAGCACACACACATGCCTTCTACTCAATATCATTTAACTGTGACCAAGTGACAGCAAGCCATTTACTTTCAGCCTCATCTCCACATTATCACTTTTGACTTGATGCACCTCAGATGTTTGACTGGACCAGGTGAATGAAATTCTGCACATAGTAATATGTTTAGCTTGTTTCACATGCACAAATAACCCTCCAGCTATGATTGTTTAACTGTGACCAAATCACCTACCAGATCAATGGATCTGCTCCTGTACCACTAACAAAAGTTAGTTGCTTCCGGACAAGGCTACTCCCTGTAAAAGTTTCATTACACATAACTCAGATAACTAACAGTGATCGAAATAAAGGAAATTCTGAGCATAGTAGAGTAGTCACATTGTTTCACAGACACAAATTCCCTTATTCCATCATTGATTAATTTTAATTGCATTGATGAGTCATTGTAGACATACATCCTTCAGTCCTGAAATGAAAAACACTGAATTCAGGAGCTGCTCAGCTGCTCATGGATCATTTTCCTGGAAGTAATGGTTAAAGCAAGCAACTTGTTCTCTTGTGGAAGTGATATGCAAAGTAGCATGACACACATCTAACTCATGCCACATGCTACTGTGTGCTCAGACCCAGTTCTAATTCTTTGTCTGTTTCAACTCTTTTTTTTTTTTTAATTACAGGGTGAACTGCTTAGCTATTCCTGCTAAATAGCTTGAGTTGTAATAAAAAAGTACTTCAAAGCTGATATGTGGCAATCTTGACTGAGTGATCACAACAGCAATTGCTCATTCAGGATACTAAAAAAATAAATATATGCAACATTTTAATATGAGTGCACTGCACCTTTGTTATAGCATGGCATTATTACATCAAATAGGTCCTTAATTTCTTTTTGTTCAGCAGTGACTGAGGCCAGCTGTAGTGTGATGGTGTAGGGCTGCTTTGTCTTTTAATGAGGATTAACACCAGTGTTACATACATTCTACCTACTCACCACTGGTCTAAAAGGAGATAACAAGATTAAAGTAGTGAAGCAGGTATTTAGCAGGCGATAAATGTATTGTCTAGTAAATGAATTAGATGGTGCTGTCCTGAATTGTTCTGCACTTGAATATAAACTGCCCTGGCTAATAAGCATTTTCTTATTTCATTCACATCTAAGAACTCCCAGTAAGGATTGTACCAAAGAATAGTTGAAATGTTAATTGTGCAATCTGAAAGTGCACAGTGGCCAATCAAGAATTCCATTAATAAATTTTGAGATGCAAAGATTTTCTTAATTTCAAGCCAAGCCCAAGAAATTGAGACACATTTCTCCTTTTAAAAGAAACAATTAGCACTATTTTCATTCGTGATAAACAGCTTCCATAGCTGGCTTACATCTACCTCTACTACTTTATTTTAAAGTTTATATTCTTGACAATGACTTTTATACACTGTGCTTCAGACTGCAACTTCAAAATTCCTACTTTTATGTTTGTCTACACATCAAAAGCTATCTTACCACAACCCCTCGCTGAGTGAAACGACAACACAGAGTATGTCAAACAGGAGCTTGGTGGCAATTTAGGCATGTAATTAGTGGAAGCAGTGACATTCACAATACTAAGCATTAGACAGGCGAAGATGCTCTGTTTGGCTCCATTTGTTTTACTGAGTGGCTCTGTTATGATTGCTTACAGATTTTGTGAAGAGAGTCTGATGGAGTTTAAAAAAGTACCTCAACAACAACACATTGCTTTGCTTGCAGCCTGACTTTACTTAAACTTCAACCGCTGCAGCTGACATTTTACATGCTGCTGAAAGTAAAAAGAAATTATGGTACACAAAATAGTTAGCAGTGATTGACAACAGTATGTAAGGTGGACAAAATAATTAAAAAAGTGTTACCTTTAGTTCTTCTGTCTCAATATACCCACTGTGGTCAGCATCATATCTTCGCCATGTCTGTTAGAATTATAAAAGAAAAAAAAAACATTGTTTTATCTACTATATTTTGATATTTCAGAAAAATATTTGAAACATATGACTTTCAGCATACCTGCATAAACTCTGCACTTGACTTTAACTGCTGCCGAAAGAACAGGAGGAAATTCTCTTCTGTTGGTAGTATCTGGGCAAGCTGTAAACAATCAGAATGGCTACACTTAATCTTGTATCTTAAGTAAAGCAGCATATTACAAAACCGTGCAAACCTTCAAAGAAGAAGCTGATAACTAACTTCAATTATTTAGTAAATTTCTTAAGAAAAGAAGAAACCTTATTACTGCTGAGTTATCATCCCACTATTATCTTTTAACTAAAAATCGAACAAAACCATTGCATCCAATCTGTAATTTGTAAAAACATAGTACTGCTGTGTGGATATACCTTTATTATTGTCTAAAGTTATGCTCTGCATTTTAAATTTTATAGTTGTTACACAGAAGAACAAGACTGGTAAAGCTCAGAATAGTGCATCGAGGGTTACCCTGTTCCCTGTTATGGCCCAGCAACAGTACATAAGCATCTTGATCAGAATCACATAATCTGAAAACTGGAGATGATGGCCTTTGAACCCAGAAAGATAAAAAAGTGCAAGCATACATTGTTATTGTTTTAATAAAAGTTTGCAGGCTGTAGTGCCATACAAATTTATTTTTAGTTCTCATAACATATGCTGACATACATTTTATTGCCCTAGCACACATACAGCATGGCTCATTCCATTAATTTACACTTATTACAGTGCTATGAATAGCCATATGTTATATAACTGTAAATACCCTGTGAGCAAAAGACAGTGCATCAACAATGAGTTTGCAGAAGCTGTGCTAAAGACAACTGATACACTGAAATTAGCAGTCCCATAAAACAGCAGCATATTACTGAACTCAAAATAAAAATATTATCTGCATGGGATTATACATTTTTTTATGAAGGAAGATGTGGTGTTTCAGCTCTCTCTCTGTTTTAATTGCAAAACATTCAAGACTGTTATGATTCAGAGAAAGAATGTACATTTCTTGCAGTGACACTTGAAAATAATAATACTGGAAAACAGTACATATAGAAATACAGCGCATGTCATATTTGCCATCAGTAAACTTGGCTGTGCTTTGTTATCACACAAACTTTGTCTTCATCACTTGTAAGGATAATAAGTTAAATATCACTTCTGTAATGTAGAAAGAAACAGGAGTTGTAATGCAAATCTTAATTATTAACTGATGAATGTTATATGATGATTTGCTTATAATTATTTATTAGAAGTCGTATCATTTTACCTTATGCTGGAAAATAATTATTAATAAAGAATTATAGATTTGAATAAGGGTTAATTGGTGGCTAGCAGTGACTAAGCATATAATCAAAAAATGTACGTCACCAGACAATATAAATAATCAAGGATCATACATATTTACTGACAGAATTCTGAGCAGATATTGACACAAGTTAACTACCACTGACCACTGCCACAACTAAGTAGGAGGTGTTTTTAGGAAATTATTCTTTATCTTGGCATGTAACAGTAGCTGTCACTTTTACTATTCCATACATATCCATTGAGGGTTTCATACATAGTCAATTATCCTGTTATCCCAAACAACATGAATTGCTATATTTTGTTACCTGTGTTTGTGACACTGGGCAGTGCATGTTAAAAGCAAAAGAAGACTCCTGAGGTTGATGGGTAATCACATTTAAACCAACAGTATGCAATGGCATTTACTCATACACTATGTGCATTAATGTGTAGTACTTATGTCATATAGGCTGCTATAACCCTCTTACTCAGTAAGTGCAAACATCCAACAAGCAAACATACATGCACAGAATATAGAATGCATACGTTCAAACTCAGTGTTTCTCAATAGTGGAGACCCAGGCTTGTTTCTGAGAATGTACGAGCAGGTCTGAAAAAAATATGTACTTAAAATGTTAACTATATAGTAATGTTCTGATGTGGAGTTATCCCAAATCAAGAGAAATAATAGTATGTATATCTGATTGCAAATCAGTATTAAAGGAATAATGCATTAAACTAGACTTTGTTTTCCAAGTGTGTGTGTGTGTGTGTGTGTGTGTGTGTGTGTGTGTGTGTGTGTGTGTGCGTGCATGTGTGCGTGCGTACACATGCGTGCGTGCGTGTGATGGTGTGTATGTGTGTAGGTGTGTACTTCTGTATAATGCTGCATATGTTTTCCTTTGCACACAAAGACTCAAGCTGTTATATCTAGGAAAGGCTCAAGGACTTTTCTTTGGTTTGTAGGAGGCTCACCATGACAGAGTCTGATAAACTTCTGAAATGGTCACAGGAGGCTACACATTTGTAGAAAGTGACTGCGGTTAATGTAGTGAATGTTTAATTGTGCATAAGCAATCAGCAATAACAGTAATTGACAACAGCTTTTGACAATACTTGACTTTTCTTTTGCCATTATCAGTGACATCTGGTAATGTCTTAACAGGATATCCATATTAGTATAGATTCAAAGGTTATTACTAGACATTCGGAGTGGAACATTTGCAACCTTGCCACTGCAATTCCCACTGCTTGCAACCTATTTCCATTAAAGATTATGCGGCAAGATCAGGGATGTATTTGAAGGTGTTCATCCATTCATCCAAGCTGTGTTTGAAGAGTGTGAAAGAACTACATTAATGTGAATGAGGATCTATTCCATAGTAGGGAAATTCTTTTCATGAATTATCTATCACACCAGCAGGTTCTGTTTATGTGAAGGTTAAGCTCTTTTGTACAGGTGTTTGTGGTGTTGCTGGTTTTATGTACATGAAGGGGGTTGCTCTGTACAGGGTCATTTGATGCCTTTTAGTCCAGGCAGAGGTCATCACTAAGATGTCTATATGAGTTGTGCTGTGGTGCGTGCATAAGTACGGTATTCTCTAGCTTGTGTAACTAGATAGGTAGGGGTTCTAATCTCACAGCAGTCAATTTGAATGTGTATGTGTTCAATTATCAGTGTGGAGACATTTTTTCCCAGATTTATCCATTCTAAAGACTTATACCTTGCCTGTGATATAAATAGGATCTGCTGGAGAGTCAGGTGTGTATCCCAGAGACTATACCACCTCTGGAATAGGCTCCCTAGCCATGTGAAGCAGAGTTTTTCCTTAATCCGATTCAAGTGTAACTTAGACAGTTGGAGGAGGAACAGAAAATTCATCCCTGGTTTGGCACCTGTGTCTCTAATGGACACAGCCTGTAAATGGTTCATCTCCCAGGTCCTTGCTTGTGAATGTTTTACCTCTGAAGCCCCTGCTTAGATTTATCAAGGATACCATAACTTGTCAGAGATTTGGGATGTATGGCTAGGCTTAAAAAGGCCCTTGTAGTCATCAGCCTAGTAAATACCTATGAACCTATGAACCTATGAGACAGAAATGGAAGCTAGGGCTCTATGGTATTCTGTATAGGTAATGGAATGTAGGCCCTTGATTTTCTTTGTGAGGAAACATTGAGATCTCGTAAGGTGGATGGTGTGTCTGGATAAGTATATGCCAAAGGGAACAGTGTATTCAATTATGGGCCTAATAAGGTAGGAAGAGATAGGTATAATAACATCCTTGGACCTACAGGAAATAACCTTGCCAATCAGCTGGGCCCAATGGAAGGATGTCCTAATGACTGCAGAGAAATGGAAAAATGCTTGTAACAGAATAGCTCATTGTCAGCAAATATGCCTATGTCTCTGGCAACTGTTTCCATTTTGAGGGGAGAACCATTAATGTGATGAGAACAGAGATATTCCGGTTTACAAAAGGCTAAGACACTACACTTTTTACCATTTAGCTTGAGACCATGGCAATGGTGCCATTTGTTTGTATGTTACTCCCCCTTATAAAATAAGGGAGTTAATGATGACCCCAAGTTTAGAAGCATCATCAGACTTAGTCAGTGAAAGGCCCTTGATGTCAGCTTTGATATCAAAGGAGTATATAGCAGACAGGAGCAGCTCCATAACTGAGTGTACTGGGGTACACCACTGAGAATGAGTTTTGTGTGAACCCAATCTGAATTTATTGGGTTCTGTCTGTGAGCCATTGGGTAGCATAAGGGTTTATACTTTGATTATTAACCTATGATGTCAGAGTGTGGAATGGTGTCAAAGGAATTGGGTAGGTCAAGGTAAGCTATGCATACTGACTTGCTCTCATTACTTTTTCAAATAAATCAACCAGATTAAACAGACAGGATCTACACTTCACAAACCTATACTGGTTCAGGTCAAGGGCCTTTAGTCTGCTGATGTCAGTGTTTACAAGGTTCATAACAATGCATTTCGTTGTCTTACAGAGAAGGCTTGTGAAGTTTATGGGTCTGTTGTTTCCAGGATTAGTAGTAGGGTCTCCCTTGCACAGAGTATGATAGTTCTGCATGCCTCAGCCATGAAACTAGATTAGAGGCTGAAAATGAACATATTGTGTTGTTGTTTGGTAAAACAGTGCTTTACTCTGGCAAGGACCACCTCAGCACATTACCAGTCCTTGTGAAACTAGAGGTTTTCACCTTTAATAAACCTTTGGGACTTGCTGTCAGGTGATTTTGGGAGGACTGACATAGAACCAAGTGTGTGGAGACTCTGTGGACATGTGGGAGGGAACTTTGAACTACATTTGTTTGCTAACACATCAGCTATGTCTTTAGTGGCTAAGGAGGTCTAGCTATTACATATCAACTGTGAGCAGTGCTGGCTATTGTTTCTCAAGTTTCTGATATAGCCGTAGAAGGCCTTTTGGCTGTCTTTGAATGGTGATGTCAATTGTCAATTCATACTCAGTATCAGAAGGCTTGATTCTGTTTCTAAGCTCTTTGTTTAATTTTTTTAGTTTAAAGTGTGGGGCTTTCAGTTTGTTTCTAAGGAAAAGTAATGATGTTTTCTCTTGCTCTAAAACTTGCTTATACTAATTTCCACCAAATAGGTTTATTCCAAAACTTGGCTCTGTATTTATTACAGATCAGGACTGAATTCTCAATGCAGCTTTTGAGGTGAGACTGGAATCCCTCCATGAATTTAGCAGTGTTTGTTTTGGGTCCTCAGTGGGACTCAGGTCATCACATAGATGAATTACATTTTTGTTAAGAGAAATCTCTGAAGACAGTAGGGTTTATAAGTGTTTGGGGCTGACTTTTAATTGTGAAGACCGCTGTACGATGGTCAGACCTAATACTTAGCGGTATAAAGCATAATGGTGCCATGCTTGTAATGACCAAATCCAATACATTTAATTGCCTGATGGGGGAGTGTACATCTGGTTATGTGAAGCATACGAAGCATTGAGCATATTTGTTTGCAGCAGTTTAAAGTCTAATTTTCAGCAAAGATAGGATGTTGTTCAAGACTAGATCATACTAACCTTTTATCTGTACTCTGAGAGCTCGAGCATGTCTCTGTTCATATAATCCAGGGATGTGTATCTCAAGTCAGTTACACTAACATGAACAATGACCATGTTGTAAGTGCATCTCACAAGAGGGCTTTTAGGCTAACTGTGGGCATTACTTGCTACTAAGGCAGCATTCAAATGTTTTGCTATTGGATGGCATGCTCTATTGAGCTTTTTGTTGATTTTCGTCTGCGTAATAAATAAGGGGATTTAGCTTGACACTGCCCATTGTGCAGCATTGCACCACACTGCACTGTATAGACACAGGCTTTTGGATCTTTAACTTTCTGTAGACAAGCTTCTCCACCAATTCCTATTGTACTAGTACTAAAAGTGCATTGTGTGATAAGCTGCACTGCACATCTCTTGTTCTCCTTGTTGTTTGTAGTAGCATTGCTACTCTATAGCATAAAAGTAGCTCACAGCTACTCCGTCTTGCTCCAAGCAACTCACAATTGCTCTATATAACCTATAATAGACTGTTGTGTAAAAACTCTAAACTCTCCATAGTAAGTGCAAATTTAAGTAAAACAAAAAACTCTTTTACCTAGATATTGCAAAGCTAGGTTAAAAATCTGAGTTAGCTCAGATGGTATACAGATAGTGTACTTCTTGCAGTTGGTTTTAAGTTACCTTACCTAATTAACAAGTTAAAGTGAAATACAAATTTAATTCTCATCCTCCTTGGATAAAAATGGAGAGCCAGCCTGTTTGTCTTCCTCCTCTTGCCAGGCTCATAGCACTTGGCATCCTCAGGCTGTGTAGCAACTGTCTGATGCTCACAGATAATTAACTCTTATTTTATACAACACATTCTGTTTGTGAGAGATGCAAGTATATAACTAATATGGAGGCCTCAGTTTCACAAACTCGCTGACTGTGAGCAGCGCACTTTTCTACAATGCTGTGCACCAAGACACTTTAAAATGTCTTGTGCTGCAGCTATAAAGAAATCATTAGCAAAACCTCCTAGACCCATAAAAACTAGATTTCTGCTTAAATCTATCACCATACCACATTTTTGCACACTTGAAAAAAAAGTCAGCAAGATTTTAATCACACTAAATCTAACAACCCACACTGCACCACTCTGCAAATAAAAATGTTTGGTGACTGTCGGCTCCATAGTTAGATACACTGATTCTACTCTCAGCAGGCTAGACAAAGACAGGGTGACAGTGAGTTGTGTTTCAGGTGCCAGGATCTCTGATTTTGTTAGGGCCTTATAGGGTGATTGACTTGGTTTGTAGAACCCAGAGAGAGCTACAGAAAGAAGTGTTTGTTCTCTCCATTCATGTCAAAAATGCAGGCAAGACTCTGGTCCTGAGCATAATCCCTCCTTCTCCAAGAATGATGCCAAGATAGAACGAAAATTAAATTCAACAACTGGCTAAATAGATAGTATCATTCAAGAAGGATTTGATATGTGTCATCGGGGGATGAGATGCTAGATAATCATTCATGCTTTGATAATCATGGTTTGCACTTCTTGTTCCAAGGCTTTTGCATATTGACTAAAATTTTTGCTTCCTCCATAGTGCATTTTTGGGGTCTATATTAGAACACAGAACATTCAAAATTTCGAGTGTTCTAATATCGACCCATTTTCAGCGAACGCTGAAAATATCGAAGAAACCGAAAACCAAATTTTTTCCTAGGGAAAGAATTCGGGTGTCCGTTTCTGTTGCTTCGGTATTTTCAGCACTGTGGTGGAAAGTTACGGGTCGGATTCAGGTAAGTGTGTGATTGTGTGGTCATGAGGGTTAGGTGAGTTAGGGTTAGGGCATGGGTCAGGTAAGTGTGCGATTGGGTGGATGTGAGGATTAGGGTGGGGTAGGTGAGTTAGGGTTAGGGCACGGGTGAGGTGACTGTGCGATAGTGACGGAACTTAGGGTTAGGGTTTGGGTTAAGATAAGTAGATAGTGGTGTATGTATAGTTTAGTTTAGTGTTAGGTGTAAGAGTTTAGGTGTATGTGTGTGGATTGCTGTTTGTTTGGTGTGCTTGTGTTGTGTGTATGTATTTTGGAACAGCAAATTTTTTCCATAGGAAAAAAATTCGCTGTTCTGTATGTTCGATGTTTTAATTTTTCGATTCATAGGATTTGATATTAGAACACTCGAAATTTTGAAAGTTTGGTGTTCTAATATAGACCCCATTTTTGGGCAGAGTCCAGCTGAAAGGCATCCCACTATAAGTGACAAATCAAATATAAAACAAGTTCACATCAATATGGCTGTATTCAGTGCCAGAATTTTCAACAACAAGATGCCCAATCTCGAAGCCCTCCTGCATTTGGAGCATATCTATGCCTGTATAATTACTGAAACTTGGTGTAAATGTTCAAAAAGTACCTCCTTTTAGGTTTTTCACTTACCATGCCTTCAGACTCAACAGTGACTGTGATAGTGTCTTCATATCACCTCCAGACAAATTTCCAGAGACATCAAAATGGAACCCATTGAGCTCCAAATTACAATAAATAAGATCAACTATCAATTCATAGCCTATTACATGATACCCATTATGTCCTGTGAAAATCATATATGAAAAATATATGTAGTAATGAATTCCTATAAACAAGAAATCCTTAATCTTGGGAGACTTAAACCCCATCAATAAACTGGAGCACCTTTATCTCACATTTAGGATATGCCCAAAGGTTCTTGTATTTATGTAATTAACAAAAAAGCTATAATATTATTGACTTGGTCCTTAGAAATATAGCTTCTTTATGCACAATTCCCTGATATCCCCTTCCCCAGTTAAGCTGCATCATAAACTAATGACCTTCATCTTTAAAATGTCTGAATTCAAGGATTTCAAGCATACAAATTCATATAAGTTTATGAAGAAGTTTCAAAATTTACTCCCAGCACTATAACCACAGACACACAAAAGAGTTCTATGTTAGTTTAGATGACTGTATAGAACTGACAATCCAAAAAAGATCTATATATAATAGGGAATTTAAAAACAAACCACCCCGGTGGTCCACCAACATAAATAAGTTTTCCAAAAAAACTCCTTAAAATATGAAACAGATTAAAAGACCCTCAAACAAAATTTAACATAAGAAAATTGACTAAAAATGAAAAATAGTATTAGGACTATTAAGGCAGCTTGGCAGCTTATAAACTTGGTTTACTATCAGAATCTAAGGACAAGTACAAATCCTTCTTTAACTATGTTAGGAAACTTAGAAACAGCACCCGACAATGCTCTGAACTTATACAAAATGGCACCACATACTTAGACCTAGTAGACAAAACAAATACACTGACAAACAAATTCAGTGCAAATTTCATCCCAGAGACAGCTATCATAACCCTGCTATCCCAGAGACTCTCATCTTCCCAATCATCATTAAAGGATATGTACTAAAGACACTCTCTAAGACCAAAAATGCCTCCTGCATGGGACTTGATAATATGTGTGGCTGTTTAAGAAACAACATTAAACAGGCTCTGGCAGATCTGTTCTTTGAACTCTTTAACCTAAGTTTAGCCATTGGCTTTGTCCCTGAGGGCTGATGTACAGCAATGGTTGATGCCACTCCATATGGGTGGCTCTGCTATTGACTCCAGTAACTTAAGGCCCATTAGTTTAACAAGTCTTATTTGCAAATCTACGGAACATATTAAAGGTAGATCCTGTCTAATGAATCTGGTCAACTTCTTTGAGAACGTAACACAAACCGTTGACAGCGGCTGTGCTGTCCAGATGGCATAGCTTGACATAGCCAAAGAATGTGGCACTACCCCCATGCTTCCACCATTAGTAAGCTAAATACCTTACAAACAGATCCCTATGTAGTAAGATGGATAGAAAATTGGCTAAAGGACAGATCCCTCCTGGTATAAGTAGCAGGACCATCATTAGAGAGTATGAAGATGACTAGTGGTCTCTCACAAGCTCTGTGATTGGACCCCTTCTGTTCAGCATTTACTTTTCTAATTTCCAAATCAAGAACAAAGACCTTTAGCTAACCAACTCCGGAAACAACTGCAAAATGTGAATCATTTTCAAGACGCATTCTGGCACCCAACCACTCCGGCGAGATCTTACCCTGTAAATATCAGGTGTGCTGATAATGAGCTCAGAGTAAATATTAAAAAATGCAACATTGTCATATTTGGTAGACTAACCCTCCTCATGACATACAACATAGACAATACCTCCTGCAAAAATGAAAATGTTACAGACCTTGGAATGTGGTTTGATAGTTCCCTGTCTTTTGATCACACATGTAACAATGGTGATCAGGAAGTCCTTCTACTTGGAGCAATTAATTGCCAGGGGAATATCATCCAGGTCTAAAGAGATTATTGTTCTCTTAAACTTTATAATGATTAGGCCCGTTATGGAATAGAATGCCCCCATAGGCTGTACCTCGCAAAACATACCAAACAACTGGAAATTTCACAGGGGTTCCTATCTAAGATCACACTGGCTTAAAAACACCAAGCTAACAGGAAAGACTAGAAACACTTTTTCTGCTTCTGTATCTTACAGACTCTTGAGAGGAGATGAGATCTGTGCTTTGCCTTCTGAGCCATTGGGGTCCCAACATTCCTGGACCCTCGATATTTCAATAAAACAAATAGTCCCATAAATACCAGAACCAGGAATCTAAAACTTCACCAACAGATAACTAAAACTGTGTGGAAAAATAGATTCATTACGCAGTGCCTTCTCCACCTCTGGAAGAGAATCTTACTGCATATTAAGAAGTGTGACATATAATCTTCTTACAAAAGGGAACTGGATGCTTGGATGGGTATTCAGAAAGGCCTGGCCCTCCTTGAGAGAAATGGTTTGGTCTGAAGGTGGGTACTGGCAATGTGGAAATGGTCATATGACTTAGTAGTCTTGTAATTCCTATGATCCTATTGGGTGAGGGAACTTGAGTGCTCATCACATCTGCTATGTTTTTGGCTCCTGAAAAGCAGCTAGCTGTTACTCTATCTTTACTAAGTCTGGTGAGTATAGTGCCTGTGTGTTCCACTATGGAGTCCCCTTTGACTATGACATTTTCTTGTGCTTTGGCTAGCCCATGGGAGAAAGACGCTTCTGTCCGGGTCTATATTATATCATCAAACGCTTAAAAAAGCGAACGCTGATTGATCAACCTAATTTAAGTGAAAGCTTACAATCTCGAACTGTCAGATCAGCGATTTTTTTCCCAGGGAAAAAAACGCTGATCCAAAACACATACACACAACACAAGCACACCAAACAAACAGAAATCCACACACACATACATCTAAAATCTGAGACCTAACCCTACACTAAACTATGCACACACCACTAACTATCCACTTACCTTAACCCAAACCTTAACCCTAAGGTCCATCTCTATCGCACACTTACCTCACCCACTCCCTAACCCTAACTCACGTAAATCAGCCCTAACCCTCATGTCCACTCAATCGCACACACACCTAACCCGAGCCCTAACTCACCTAAATCACCCTAACACTCACATCCACACAATCGCACACTTACCTGAATCCGACCGGTAACTTTCCACCATAACACTGAAAATACCAAAGCAACAGAAATGGACAAACAAATTCTTTCCCTAGGAAAAAATTCGAGTTTCTGCTGCTTCTATATTTTGCAATTTCGTGAAAATAAGTTTGATCAATCAGCATTCGCTTTTTTAAGCGTTCAAGGATATAATATAGACCCTTCTGTCCATCTTCAGATTTTGTAGCCATCTGTATGGCATAAGATGAAGGTACAGTCTCAGTGACTGGGGCTGTCATCTGGCTGAGCAGTGGAGTAGCTAGCTTGATAATACTGTACTATGTCATTTTGTGTACCATCTATACTTAGTGGCTAGAAGCTAGACAGCATCCTTCAGTCTTCTCCAACCAAAGAACAGCAAACAATTCTAGATGTACAACCTTACAATGAGAATCATATAGAGATAATGTATTACTTGCCTCCAGCTTACCCCATAATAATTCTGAGTTACCTTCCCAACAGGAGAAAGATAAGTAGCCCCCCCCCCCCCAGTTTCCGCATCAACAGCTGACTTTGTTCTTGTTAATACACAAGTTCAATCCTACCACCTTTTTGTATTAAGGACAATGGGATCAAACATTTCATTTATGTGCACAAACATTTATATTTCACAGTAAGCCTCTGGGCATACTGCAGTTTATGTAGCAGAAATGTTTTTTGTAATAAAAACCTTGAATTTAACATAACATAACATTCTGGAGCATTTCTCCCAGACTTTGCGGGTCAACAAAATAATAAATACATTAAAAAAAAATAATAAAATAAATGTAATGTGCATAACTCCCATAGGAAGTTACAAATTAATTTATGGTCTTAGCCTATAATAAATATACATAGGCAAATGAACTTTTTACATGCTATTAAGGAAGTCAAACTAGGAGAAAATGTAAGACATTATGTTATGATAAGAATAATTATTACACTAGTTATGCTTAAAGCTCTAATAGAAATCCACCATAAATGAAGTTAATATACTGAGCAGATTGCTGTTGTCTGACTTTATGTAGTCAAACTGTTTGTATTCTGTACAGCACTGCTTTATAATAGAAGTTTCAAGTAATGTACGCTATGACACGGGTATGCAAATATTTGTGTATGACAGGGTAAAAATGAACATCAAATAAAAAAATCTGACTAGCATGCAGAATTATGATTTGGCACAGACTGCCAAAAATAAATGATGAAAGTATGTTTTGTGACGTTAGTGCTTTAGCTGGCACTCAGTTACTGCCACAGAGAACAGCAACAAGAGCAGTTATTCATTCGGTGTCTGAAAGAGACCATAGGTACGATCTAGCTTTCAGCTAATGCAGTGTGTTGGACTGCAACAAAAATCAAGAAAAGATGAAGTCTCCATTTCTTTATGCTTTTCTGTGTGCATGCAGGTGCTCCTTTACTGAACTGCAGCATCAAAGACAAACACATCTTTGTGCAGAAGCCAGGAGGTGAAATAGATTTATAGTAATGGTTTTATACATTATAACCTGCTAAAGATTTACTTTATTGCCACAAGTGCAAATAAAAGTTATGGAAACGTATACAGCATCCAGTTGGAAAACAATTTTAGAAAGGCTAAGTCATCATCAGATAGTAACTGTCTTACAATAACCATTTTTTTCAATAATTATGGCTGACTGTAAATACTAATGCTGTGTTTGGTTTCTTATATATAGATTTATTAACAAATATTCTGATTGACTTGTGCATTGCACTACGGCAACACAAAATTATTTCTCAGTGTTGAATACTCCCTTTCACTATGGTGGGGATCAGGAACTTTGCTCTTTTCCTCACTATAGTGTGATCTCGGAGCTGTAATATATAAGTAGCAGGGGGTGTAGGAAGTGCAGGTGGGCTTTTCCCCCTGCAAAACCTGTGTTGAATGTCACTGCATGTTAAGGTAAGTTCAAAAAATTTCAACGATTCGATTTTGAATTGTTGACATTTTTTATTTCGTTATTTTGATTGGTCGCAATTGTAAATTTTGATGATGTTTTTTAAGTAAGTAATTACTCGCAAAAACATTTTCAAAAGTTTGATAGTAAACCATCTATATCATATATATCTATTTCATATATCTATAGCTACATCTATACACCTATATTATATAACATTGTCACCTCATAGCAAGAGGTTCTCCGGTTCGTTTCTCAGCTGGGGTGCCTTCTGTGTGGAGTCTGCATGTCTTGCCTGTGTTTGCATGGGTTTCCTCTGGGTACTCTGGTTTCCTTCCACATTCTAAAGACATGTGTCTGGAGTATTTCTCCCTGGACCTCCACTGAAAGTAGGCTCTGTCCTAGTTGGACTTTCCCTGTCAACAAATGTTAAATATATATATATATATATATATATATATTTAAAAAAAAAAAAAATATATATATATATATATATATATATATATATATATATATATATATATATACATATATATATATATATATATATATATATAAGCTATGACTGAGACCACTTTTTGTCACACCAGAAATAATTCCCTTAACCATGTTCCATTAAAAATGCAAATAAAAATTGGGAGGCAACCATGACCCAGCAGCTTTATAGGAATTGATACCAAACTTGCACAGCAGTAGGGAAAAGGAAAAACGAATTCATATTAGAAATAAAAAATGAATAAAAGCCCTTCGGCTTTTCCCTGTTAGGGGTCGCCACAGCGGAACTCCAGTCCACTAATGATTGGCAGTGGATTTTTACGGTGCCGAGTTGCCAGCCCGACGCCCAACCTTCAAAGAAGGCACGCCCATTCACGCATGCACCTACCTGCATGTCTTTAATATCACTCGACCACAGGAAGGACATGCAGACTACACACAGCGGGCGCTCCATCCGAGAATCGAACGGGAGAACCTCTTGAAAACAATAAATGAAAAATAAATAAAAATATGAAATGCCGATTGCAGCTAGCCCTATCAGAAAGTTTAACTGGTAAAACAGTCCTGATTCTAACTACCAAAACTAAAAATGAACTAACTTAAAACATAACTGTAAAAAATGCTAATCTAAACATAACCTTAACTATACTAAGATACATCAGTAGATGGCATCCCATGAGACAGCTATCTACAGCTCTTTGAAGGAGAAACTTGAAACTTAGGGAATTAATATAATTCATTGAAGTTAATGGAAAACACTACTCTATGTAAAAGCACAGAAAATGGATTAATGGAATACATGAGGATCTGGTTTATGTTATACATGAAGTACATTTTATTTTTGCTCAATGAACATTCTTGATAACTTGTGACTCTATCACTCATCAAGACACTTAGATCCCCATATACTCAATTTATCTATTTTTGAGTATTTCTTTGAAAGTGCTCTAGGATTGCAACATAAAAAGAATGTGCATTTTTGCAAATGTACTGTTTCCTGAAGTGTGTATTTGTGTAATGGAAGTGGGTTATGTATGCAGGTAAGGGGGTAAGTGGGATTTGTGTTTTTTAATGCTGAAACTGTTGGATCTATTGAAAGTTTCAGAATTAGGGTGTCGAGTGTGTGTGCAAATATATGCAGGTTAGGAAAGGGGATAGATTTAGTCTTTGTGTGTGATTGTATGGGGATTAACGTTAGGGTAAAGGTTTAGGAAAGGGGGATGCCGAGAGTATGTGCGTGTGTGTTTGTATGTAGGTTACAGTAAGGGTTAGGTCAGGAGATAGATTTAGTGTGTGTGTGTGTGTGTGTGTGTGTGTGTGTGTGTGTGTGTGTGTGTGTGTGTGTGTGTGTGTGTGTGTGTGTGTGTGCTTGTGTGTGTGTGTGCGTGTTTGTGTATGTGTGTGCAATTATGCATGGGTTAGGTTTAGGATTAGGTAAGGGGATAGATTTAGTGTGTGTCTGTGTCTGTGTGTGTGAGTGTGCAAATGTACATGGGTTATGTTTAGGTAAGGAGATAGATTTTGTTTAGTAGTTAAGTACTGGTGCTTATGGTGTATTTCACAGCCTGTCTTGTGTAGTGATAGTGTTAAAGAACGTTTTTTTCTAAGGAAGAGGTTTGAGTTGAGGCAGGGCAGGGTTAGGGACAGGAAAGGGAGTGCAGATGAACTTTTTGCATGACCTGGTGTGACTCTGTCACATACACTGAAACATTGAAACACTGAAGATTTAAGCATTTTCTCAAAGCTGCAGTAGGAGTCCATTCCTATAATCTAATGCATGTAAAGTTCTTCAATAATAGGAAACAATGCTACATTGTGATATTTAGTAGGAAATTTGGATATTTGGCTAAGGTCTGTAGTAAGAAAATTTGCTAAATTTGTTAAATTTGTTAAACAGAGAGAGTATTAAGACTCAGGCGTTTCTGGGAAGTGAGAACACTTGTGAAGATTGATGAAAGAAATACTCATTTTTGAATCAACAACCTCATCATTGTGGTTCTTCGAGGGGTATTATCCTGCTGGTGACATAGATGGTTAGAAATCATGAATAACTTGGCCGTTCTCTGTACAGTTTAAAACAGACAGGTGGAAATAGATGTCCACCTTCCTGCTTGTGGGGGGGGGGGTCTAACACATTTAACTCTTGGATTTTTATCGTTTTTTAACACCTTTATTGAATTATCACTTGTAACATAGACAATCTTACATTTTATAAATGTAATCAAACTATATTAACATGTTCACATTTACAAACATTATATATGACATACATTGTTCTATGCAGTATAATCAAACCATTACATAAATTGTTCAGTTCCTGCCTTCTCACAAATCTTATTCCTTCTCCAAAACTTTTTTCTGCACGTTGCTCCTACAATTTCCATTTTTTCTATGTAATTTATTCCTACCCTTTTCTAAAGATCCCACTTCCTGTTCTTTTATCTCTGTCACAATATTCACTACTTCAAGTATGGTTGGTTTAGACTTTTATTTTAATTTTCTAGTACTTGCTTTGTTGGCAGCCACCAGAATTAAGCTTAACAAGGCTTTACTTGGTCTAGGCAAGTCAGATCTTGTATCCCAGCTCAAAACCCTTGGAATTTTATTTTGTAACTTAGACTGAGGTCATTCAATAAAATCAAACATTCTTGAAGAGTACACAAAAACTGAACTACTACAGAAACATGAGAGCCTTAGGAAGATATTCAGCATAATAATGAAAGATCCCGCTAAAAGGCCACATTTTTATTTACTACAGTTAGTCAAATATTTGTTAGTTTTGTTCATAGGTGAATCGGTCTTGACAGAAATATGAACGAGTACTGTTTATACTTGACATTTAGGTACTTCAGCTAATTTAATGAAATATTAATGGGAAAAACCAATGGGGGGTTCATTTGTTGCTGAAACTGCAGGAAAAAAAAACAGTAGATTTTTTTTTTCTATATTAAGCCTGTAACTGAGAACTTGTTATTTTCTGTTGTTATTTCTAATACATTTAGAATAGCACTGCTGGGATTCTGAAAGTATAGTAAAATATCACCTTCAGAAGTGAAGTTTATGATGGAGTTACCAAATCTTATACCTTCAGTTTTGGAATTGCTAGAAACTTTCAGAATAATTGTTCCGTGGAAAGAATAAAGAGGTAGGGAGAGAGAGGGCACCCTTGCCTTTTACCAGTTATGATTATCATTGGATTTGATAGCTGAGTATTTCTAAAGGGGCACACTGAAGATGAATCATATAAAGATTTATTGACCTGATTGCTCTGTTTAGGAATTCGAATATATTTAATACTTCATACTGTAGGGGCATATGCACTCTGCTAAACACGCTGCTAGCATCCAAGTCAAAATTTGCTTTTGCTCACTCCCATCAATGTTATGGTAGAAAAATAATTCTGACATGTTATTAGCTTGTGTTTATCTGGTTTCTATGAAACCAGACTGGAATTTTAACACTACTAAATGTCTTACTGAATAGTTATCTAGCTAAAATGGAAGTATATATTTTTATATTCAGATTAATAAGTGAGGTCTGGCAGCTAGGACAATAGATTAAGGCTATTAATGAGCTGCCTTCTGTACCCCAGGGTTTGATTCTATCAGCCTCTAATTGCCTACTCTATGATTCTGATTAAGTCATTTAACCAGACAGTGCTCTGAGGAACTAGAATTCAGTCTTACCCTGTTAATACTCACATCACTAAACACTCAAAGCATACAATCCACAAACAAGGTAGGTGCTGTTCAAATGTCATATCTGTGCCAACTAAGAGTAAGTTGAAAGACCAAGGAGAGCTGTAGGATGAAATAAACAAAAATAGCCCACCTATTATTTTATATATCAAACATGAATCTGAATTAGGAAAACATATTTAGTTTATATTCCATTAGTATGAAAAACCTGAAGGACACAAACCTGAACTCTCACTTATTCAATAAAACATATTGGTGTATTGAGGTCTGGCGAAAACTCCCACTGTAGGTTTAAACTAGCATGCTGGTTGCATAACAGAGCAAATATTATTAACTGTTTACTAAGTCTTCAGCACCAGAGTAGCCGATAAACAGGCTGTTAGCTAAGGAAAGAATGTATAGTTAATTGTCAAAGAATCAGGACTGTGTTGCAGTGAAATTTTCAGAAGTAGTCTGGCATTCGTGAATATGTTTTATACATAAACATATTAGTGTAGTTCCCTAAATAGTTTTATTATGCTCAATTATAGAGGGACTGGCATGTGACCTTCTATATACATTTACTAAATGTGGTGCTGCAGGGGTCTTTTGTTGTCATGGTCTAGCATTATATCCTCTTCCCACCTGGGGGATGTTTGACTTCTGCTTAAAAGGCAGAGTAAAACTAATTTCCAGACTACTAATAATTTCTCATTACACCAAAAGTAAAATAATAATAATAATGATGGGAATCATCATCATCACTGCCAGGCAGTTATTTGCTTACTGTATGGCCTTGATCAAATCACTTAACCAGACAGTGCTGTAGGGTAGTTAGGAAATATGGCACTTTAATAGTCTCCTTGACTATATGCCTAGTAACTACCTATGAAGCTATGAACCTATATGTATGTGCTTTCTCAGGCCTATTCCTTTAATGCAAATGCCTGAGGATAGGCATTACCCACTAGAAATGTTATTTTCCAGAGTACACAGGGAGCTATAGGGACTAGCAATGAACAAACAACCTTCTGCGTACCTTCATAGACTATCTTCAGTTCAGAACAATCAGTAACATGTTGTTTTATCTGGTGTCACAGAGGATCAGAGTTTTGAAAATGAGTGACTGAAATGATCATGTTTATATTCTGGCACCTTTCTGGACTACTTAACAACTTACTGTTGTGCAAGTTTAAACAGTAGAAAAAGTACTGTCATCTTCAAGTAGAAAATACATACAAATTATTTGTTTCCCAGGAAAATAAGGGGCAGGCACTGTGCATGCATGCAAAACCAAGGGGGGGGGGGGGATGTAAGATGAAAAATAAAACTGAATCTAAAGATAAGATAAGGAAAACAATTAAGGAAGGATTTAAAGGAAAAGTTCTGATACAGGAAATAATCTGGCAAGAGTCAACTGGACTATAGTTAAATAGCATTGGGTATTGTTATGAAGTGTCTGTAATGCACAGAATCTTTGTAGAGATGAAATTTAGGCTTACAGCTTTGATTTATTTTAAACCTACAAAATGGACTTGAATGGATCTGTCATCATGTGTAGACATATTAGTCAAGAAATGACAGCTGGTTACCCTCGACAGTCATGAAATCATATTTCAGAACATAAAAAAATAAAATCTAAAAGAAAGTGAGAAATGGCAGCAGCTAGATTAAAAAAGGCTGTAAAACAGCTGCTATAAAACGTTGGTCTAAAATATCAACCAATATTTCCTTTATATGTATTTGTATATACAAATCAGCTTAGGGTCATATTTTGGCACATTTACACTTTATTTCTGACATAGCCATATCATCTGTCTATGAATAATATGTAATTTTTTCAACTGCCTGAAAGCTTGCTTTAAATCAGTAATATAAAATATGCTCTTGGTATAAAATTCAAGCAAGAAAGACACACATCAACACAAATGAAGAACCACAACAAATGTAAAGGAAAACACAACAAAGAAAAATAGGTTAAATATGAGAACTGCCTGTGTGCATATTATGTAAAAGTAAGATTATGTCATAAATTCTGGTAAAATATTATCACAATTGTAAAAAGAATGGATACACAGGATTCAGACCACGTTAATGAAGTCATAACTGCTTAAGGAGGGTAACTTCAAAATTATTACTTCAGCATTGTTTACTAAAGCATCTAACCATATGTGATCAGTGGTAGGAGAAGTTACTTGTACAACTCAATGCATGATATCAGAACTGCAGCTAGGCCATTTGGCATATTTTACAGTTTCCCAAATTGGTGACAACACCCCCCCCCCAACTGTTAATACATGTTACATTGGAATATATGCTTTTCAGAGTGCTGGATTCTTTTTTGAGAGTA